>NW_019524890.1:168238-334049 GCF_002814215.2 Seriola lalandi dorsalis | reverse complement strand
CCCCCAACTCTTCTGCATTGCATCTCTTTCATCCGTGCACTTAGGATTTGATCAGAGTTGGCAAACTTTGCTCACACGGGTACTTTCCTCAGATGAAAGATACATGATGAAGTTGCCCATATCCAGATGTGCCGCTGCTTTACCTCGGAGCTCGGGAAGCACATCAGAAATATTCCAATAACCCGTCTCGCCGGCGCCCGCCATTTGTCATGTCAGACTTTTTTATCAGAGAGACGGCTGTTGTGCACATCTATCTATCATTTTAAAAATAGCTTGTCCTCAATTGTTAGTCTATATTTGAGCTTGTTAATTGTGCTCTCCCGAGTATCACAAAGAAACATTCTTATAATAAGCTTCTTCCTTCCTTGTCATAACAATGTCATGTGAAACATCATCAGATTACGTGCAACGACGGGTTACAACCAATGTTAGCGTGCGGATGATTGACAATCCGAAAGCATTAGGATTTCTATAATCTGCAATATTTTCATGTAAATACAGTAGATGTCTGTTTTACTACTTTTGTGGTCCCCCCCCACACACGCACACAAATATGCAAACACATGCTCACTTTGAAGCCCCTGCCTCACACACACACACACACACACACACACACACACACACACACACACACACACACACACACACAGATTTGAATGTTATGTTCAAAGATTAAAATTGTTTGTGTCATTATGGTAATGACAGATAAACAATGTCTCCTGTCATTTAAAGCAATTAGAGTAGAAAATCCCTCTACTTTAATCAATTCATTTTGTATTTCTTCGGAGCATTCCTGGACTAATTAATTATTTTATCTTTATTTAATTTATGCTAACCTTCTAGATTATGAGCCGTTTTTTCTATGCATGATTGCAATGATGGGAATGTTTTGGATGCGCCATATAAACAAAAGATATAGCTCCAGTATAACCGAGGAATTAAAGAAAAAAAAATTGATTGGTAAAGGATATTCAAAACAGTCTGAATCCTGTGGAGCATGTTTCTTTTCCCATTCTGCCACCAACAAGGCTGATAGCATTAACTTGCCCAGATAAACTCCCTGACCTGTCGTTTCACGTTATCACATTCATGAGCCTGTGTGCGCCGCATTCACAACCTGTCTCTTTATTGTGGCGATAACCTCGGGGCTGACAAAAGCCATTGCTGTTTGGTTTTTCACCTAATGGAGGATGAAATATCTGCAAAATCCTTCATGTTAAAGAAAGAAAAAGGGAGTCATTTCTGATTACCAGCTGAGCATTAAGGTAATGTTCAGGTAGCGGTCTCTTTTACGGAGGTCAACTGAAGTAAAGGGACTGATCCAAACACAGGTATCCTAAGACTGATATGTTAATGCGGACCAACTTAGTTAAGTGTATAGGGAGGGTGGAGTAACATTTAAAACTGGCCAAATCCAATGATAACTGCAGACACTTTGCGTACTATAAGCCATAATAATGGTTGTTTTTGTCCTCAAATAGCCATTTTATTTTTATGACACATTATCTATCATCCACATCAATATGAATATTTTTTCATCGTAGAGGCTGGAGTTTAAGCACTGCATGATCCTACCTCTGTCCTTGTGTTTCATTGCTGAGCTGTGTTAGAAAGATAAAGATAGTAACATAAAAAGGGAAGAATTTTATACTGTGGCTCTTGTCCCCAGCCTCCTTTGTACTCACACAGGGACCTGGTCTCAGGGCCAGTATGGACTGATGAAAATGTCAGTGTACATGCTGTATAAGTGGACATATAAGTGTGAATATCAAAGGCCCTGAAAAAGAATCTACATGTATTTTAGTGATTTCACATGAGAGATTTCTGTATTTCTTTTATTTTTCTTCTTTTGTTCTTTTTTTCTCCGTGCATCAATCAGAGGATCAAGATATGAGGGCAGTTGTTGGGCTGCTATCTTATGTTATCACCCCTTCAGTCAAATATGATCATATTGAATTTCCTCTGTAATTTTGGGTCTGTTTTTGCGATTAATGGGCGCCATACCTTAACAAATTCCTCCTACAGATTGAAACAGGAAGTTTGATAAAATATGTTTGATAAGAGTCCTGGCCTGAACACATCGACATGCCAATATCCAGTTGTAATCATAACGCCCCCTTGTGGTGACAGGAAATGTCATGCGTTAAAATTTGCTCATTAAATGCTCAAGATGGGGATGGATGATGGTGTCTCACTGTGAAAACTGTGAGTTCTCGTTGGATGGCGTGGCTGTGGCAAAGCTGCGAATGTTGATGTTTCGCCATTGAAACAGGAAGTTAATCTAAATCTAATATTCATTGTCCAATCTGCTCCAAATTTCACATGTGATGACAGTCCCACACTGAAGACATCTGCATGTGCTGGGGCATTTTTGCCTTTATTCTGACAGGACAGTGAGAGATAGACAGGAAAGTCAGGGAGAGAGAGAGAGGGGGAGGATGGCATGCAGCAAACGGCCGTGGGTCAGGTTTGAAACCCATGGCCACTGCTGTAGTGCTAAGCCTGTGTGGTATGCGCTCTACCAGGTGAGCCACTGAGGCGCCCCTATCATTCATCATTTGATTTACATGAAATTTTCATGGTGTGGTTTACACTTAATATACAGGGACATGCTGCATGTTGGCTGAGTCAAGTGGTCTCCTCCCAGCACCCCTGAGGTGCACAACAGTGCAAGGGCACGCTCAACGCTGCTTACAGGTTTAATAAATAATTGATATTTAATGTTATAGAGAAATACTTAAGATTTGAAACCAGGTTCAAAAGGACTTTAAGACAGAACCTCTCCTTAAAAAAAATGTTTTGCCATCAAAAACAAGAGGAAATAGTCCCATAGGCCCCAGCTACAGATGCCTTCTCAAAGACGATCAAAAACCTGACTCCAGTTCAGTTTATTCAGTGCCTTTATAGCTCCAAGGACGGGGGTTTAATTTTTGATAAGGAGTAGTAAACATGCAACACAATACACAACCATGACAGAACAAAACACTGCACACACAAATTTAGTATAGCTGACTTGCTGCAATAAATTGCTGTGAACATTATTTTTAAGTATTAAAAGTGCAGGTCTCATTATAGGGCCAGAAGACACTTGAATTTTGAACCTGATAATCACATCAAGGATGGCTTTTTGTGATACGCAGTAACCTGCTGCTTAGCAAGGACAAAATATCTCGACATCTAATTTTTATATTTAAAGGCCATTTTGAAAGCTGAAAAACACTATTCAAACTGAGATTCAAACTGCCTGCCTTTCACAATTCACATTTCTCAACAGGAAGTGCAGTGGGAATGTTAAACTGTAAAACGTGTTTGTGATCTCTAACAGTGTGTCGCTGCACAAGCTTTGACTTTTGGGAGGTGCCCGTGTGGGAAAAAAAAAGGTGCAGGTTGCATATTGTCGCCTTGACAGTTATCAAGTGGCATATTAATGCTAATGTGAAAACAGGTTTGAGCACCTGGGACTCTGAGGGATTACAACAGCCCTTTGAAGTGGATATGAGAAGTGTTTTTTTTTTCTTTTAGTTTGTAAATTGGCCTATAATGAGTGACACAGAGGGGTGACTGCAGAGTCACCCTCCCAATTACAAGAAGACAAAGATTTTGTAATAGACTTAGTGAGAATGGACCTCTGCCACCCTCACTTATGTCAAATTTAATATTGATCACAAAGTGGCAGAGAGAAAGCGTTGTAAACGATGATTGCAATTAAGGAAAACAACTTTGGATGAAACGCTTTGTTTCATATTAAAACAGACTTCCCTCTGTTGGTGTTATTTTGATTTTGATGTCGTGTCCTTAAAAGGTGTCCAGAGGAAACGTGAATATCATAAAAACTGACCTTGGCAACCAGCAGTTGCCTGAGCAACCATAGACACTGTTGCTCCCTAGTAAAGATTTAATGTTAACTGTTTCTTTCCACCACAGGGAGAATCATCTTTATTCAGCAAACAAAAAAAAAAAAAAAAAAAGACATCATACTGAGGAGCTGCACATTGATGTCTTTCATACACCTTGTAGCTATTGGCATGTATGGTGGACCTTAATCAGTGTCTGCTCTGATAAGTGTAATTCATTTCAGTAGCCCTTTGTGTGTCTGATTAGGATCTTAATGACTAAAAGTGTCAAATTTTAATGCAGTTTCCAAAATGTTTTACTTTTCGGGGTTCCATTGATCTTCAATAGATTCAATATTCATTAGCGAATTCTAAAAATGACCTGAACTAATGCTCTGGCTCTTTTGAAACATCATTGAATATTTTACCAGCCAACTGTTCAGTGAAATGCATTTTTCAGAAGTGAGTCATCGTGCTTATTTCCCTTTTCAATACAAAAGAAAGTGCGTCTGTCTGCATTCGTCTCATTTGCAGGTGATGATTCCTCGTTTTGGTGTTGCCCCTAGTATTAGGTTAATAACAGAAAAGACTGCTGTAGGCAGAATAAGTGTACAGTTCTGCATAAAGCAGCCTGATACACAACAACAACCAGTTCACTTCATTAATGTTGTGCTCTATTTATGCAGGAAGTCTCACCAAGATGAAGATCTGTTTAGCAAAATAGACCTGAGAACAAATTACTATAAGTATGACTATGAGCGAGATGAAACAGCAACACAAAGAAAACATCATACACACTTTTTGAGGTAATGTCCAATATTATTATAAATGAGGAGCAAGTGCATTCAGTCATGTACTGCTGATTTTGTTCTATTTGTGAATACAGGCTATTAAAGACACAGCTTCTTTATGGCAACTGTCTGTCATTAAATGATATGTTGTGATTATTAGACAAATTCATCAGACACTGTGCCCACCAGCATGCAACCAAAGTTAAAAGAAGCTGCAAGAAGATTGATGTGGATTTGATGTTCTTCATTAAAATAAATAAAGTTGTTTGTTTTTCTTTTTCATATCTTGTTCTAAAGAACAAATTATTGAAAAGAAAAAACAAAATAAAAAAACATGAGCTAATAGTTGGATTTAATGTGCCGTGTTGATTTTCAAGTAGCTATCAGGTGTCAGAGAGACTGTGCAGTCACACTGGATGTGCATGAGTGTGGGTGGGTGAGGAGAGAGTCAGAAAGGATGTGAACCTGTACTGGCAGTATATTATTTTTTTTCAGTTTATCAAAGTTTCTGTTTTAAGGTCAAAATGACAGTTTTTAGATTAACATTTAACTGATTAGGTAGACAGAGATTAATGATATAAAAAAAAAATCTTTTCAGTACTTTTTTTTTTGCAGAAAAGGAGTGGTTTTTCAGACAGTAGAATTCCACAGGCTTACACAGAAGCCAGCTAGTCTCAGTTAAGCTGAGTAAATGGACACCAGAGCTCCGATAAATTCAATTAATTTGCGCCACTTCTGTCCTGATTTGACTTTGTTCCCGCTGGCTCTACCTGTTACAGTTACAGATTTTGATACATGGTATGGTTACAGGTACACAAGCCCTCACTTATCTCCATTCTCCAGAAGCTAAGAGACAAGACAAAAATTTATAAGAAGCTGTTGGAAAAGATGAGGGCAACACAATAGTTCAGATTGAAAGAAACACCTGGCCAGAGAGCAAATCCATACTAGGATGCTTTTCAGCGGATCCGTCCTCGCTGCAAGTAATTTAAACCCGGTGCTCAAAGTAGCAGGCAGGGCAGTTCCACCAATGTCTGTGCTGAATGATTGCTGAATGATTTAGCAAGTTGCAAGAGGCAGTTCAGTGGGACGCCACACATGAGCAGAATGCAGAAAAAGGGGATCCTCCGGGTTTGGAGAAGACTGCTGCTGCAGCCATCTGGGAGAGATGTTTGGAGGTTCACCCGATTATTTGACAGGGGACAATGGGACGCTGCAGGTGAGTGCTACGCACAGCATAAGAGAGCAGGGGTTGCCAAGGATGCCTATACCTCACAGGCAGGCAGATCTGGTATTTTGCCTCTGTCAATTTATCTTCTTATACAGTCTGAGTAAACAACATTTCCAGATTTACAAAACATGACCTTGAGGCTATACTTTTGAAGTATTTTCACATAAAGCTGCACTTCGCCAAGATATTGCAAGAATTTAGAACAGGCTGTATTCAACCAGTTGTGTCTTTTTATCAGTTGTGTCTTCTGCTCTCGATCTTGCCCTTGTTTTATGTCTCAGAATAATATCCAATGATAGCCAGTTTAACATCTGCAAATGCAACATTACCTGAAGCTGCACTTGCAACAAAATGCCATCAAAATCAAATCCAAACCATCTTGAAGCTGATGCTTTATGCACAAGGAGGCAACACATCTGCTGTTATCAACTGAATCACTTCTTTTGCTAATGTTTAACCGCCATGGTGATAAGTTATAAGTTTAAAGCATTTCAGATCCAGTGCGGGTGTTCACAGAGCTGAAAAGCCCAGAGGGCTTATCATGTGGTTCTCCTCATTAAAAAGTACACTTCATCTTGCTTATGCTATGGCTATTCCCATAGAAAGGGAACATGAAGCAGCTCAAACAACTCCCAGTCATTGGACAATTATCCACACATTTCCATTCGGTTAAAATGCAATTGAAATTTTAAAACCTTTCCTTTTGATACATATGAGCAACTTAATTGCACTACTCAAATGCAGCACGCTGATGCGATGAATCTATTTAAAAGTATGGTCTATAATTCACGTTCTGGTTCCACTGGGTTCAGTTAATGAAGTGTCATGAGACAAAAAAAAAAAAAAAAAAAAAAGACAAGGAAGGTTAGAAGACAAGGAAAAAGACATGAATGGTATGACAGTGTTAATCATGTATTTGAATACATTTAAGATGTATCCAAATAAAACAAATGGATGAATACATTGTTATCACTGGGGGGCTATAAGGCAAAATCTCTATGATTGTGAATTCAACAAACTGATCTTCTGCAAAGTTTTTCATAGTTGTTGGGGTGTTGCTTCATGTTTGAATTGTTCAAAGAAGTTGTACTAAAATCACAGTGGAACGATATGACTGATGATGATCATTGAAAAAAGAATACTGAAGTGAAGAGCAAGAGACAAAATGAATAGCAGGATTTGACCATTACAGCACCACGGACAGAGGCACAATAACCGTGTTAATACTGCAGGCATGCCCTTTAGTTGAAGCAGGATAGTGTTCACACTGGAAACTGACAGAATAAAGTTCACTCAAACCAGGCAATATGCATTACTGAACATGGTTGACTTTTGAGTGTGCTGTTATACTATTCTCCCACAATGCAATGCACAAAAAGAAAATGGAGGAGCCGCTCACAGTTGGAAAGAAATATAAAATAAATTCTTGATGGGAACAGGAAAGCAAAGAAAAAAGAACGCACTGAATTCTAGGAAACTTATTTATATGTCTGGCTGTGACATTCCAGTCACAGTTTGATTGACACCTGACCTTCCACATATTGTATAATTTAATGTTAGAATAAAATGCTCATGTTGATTTTTTTATACACTAACTGCGAGTGTGTAGTGTGGATTTGGGACACAGCCTGTGTTTAAATGTTTCAGCACCACAGAGATGGTAGACATAAAGGGAGACTGGTGCTGAGCCCAATTATCACAGACCAGTTTCAAGCAGGCTTTGAGCACGTTCACAGTGGGGAGAGTGACAAAATAAAGTATCCTCAAAACAATTAGTACGCATACTAAACACACTTGATTTTTGAGTGGGCTGTGGATGTACATTATTCTCCCTCAATGGAAATTCTCCCCTCACAACGGAAAAGGAGAAGCTGCTTACAGTTGGGAAGAAAATTAAACTAACTGTGTATGGTAATAAAAGAGCTCCAGGAACATCTCAGAAAAAAAAAAGGGTCGGGTTATTCTAGAAACATATTTCTGTTTCTTTCACAAGTTTAACTGGCAGTGGTATTTTAAAATTGCAGCTTGACATATACAAAGGTGTGAGTATTGTATCTTTTCTTTTTTTTTTGGTATCAAAATGTTATTTCTTGGAATATTAACTGGACAAAAATCTGAAAATTAGCATGTAGTATATACTGTGCACAATTAGAAAGATGTATGGAATTGGGGCAGAGCAGAGAGATGGACAGACAGACTGTGTTGAATGTTTCAAGACCAGTGAGACACTGTGTCCCAATTCAGCTGTTGGATTCTCCGAGGTCCACATTTCTAGACTAAATATGTCCAAACAAGTCCAGCAGGCTGCCACATTTCAAAGGCAGCTTCAAATGTGTCTGAGAAATCCAGTCTCCTGTTGTTAGACGTTGGAGAACACTGCTTGTTTACACAAAGACTGTGGCCAACACTATTCTACAATCCATTCTGTGCCTCTCAAGGATTCCCTGTTAACTTGTAAAGCCATGTGTCATTGATTGATTTGCCCCTTGACCTGGATAATTTTAAGAAAAGCCACTGCAAATAATAATGGGGACTGGGCCTTACCTGCTTGTTATGTTGTTATGTTGGCAATCCGGATATGTTGTTGTAAATTGTATTGATATAAACAGCAACATTAGTTTCGCCTTTTTACGGCTAGACTATCTCATTTGGGAAGGTGGCACAGGTTGAACCTTCTGGCTCTTTTTGGGTAACACCATTCAAAGGATCCAGCCCTTGACATCACACAATGTCAACATTTCCACTTCAAAGAAAGAAAAGGAAAAAAAAAATAGTGTCACCCATTCAGTAGTGTCAGAATTGAGAACAGATCCCAGTCTCCATGACACTTAAGGTTGTTATAAAGTAACCACTTGAGTGCCCTGAGCTCATAACTCCCAGCGCCAATCTAGTTCATAAGTAACACAATGTAAAACACAACTCGAAAAAACCCCCAGAAACCCCAACACTCTGGGGAGAGAAGAAAGCTCCAAGGGCAGCCTGCTCCCCACCGCTCTGCAAACACAGCGACTCCCTCCAGTGAGCTCTCAGCTCACACAATGAGGACTGAACATGCACAGAAGATCTGCAGAGGATGAAAGAGCAGGGGAAAATCTAGAGCTATCACCAGAACGCAAATGAAGGAGCAATGCAGGCAAAAGCCCACAGATGCAGGGCTTTTGCCTGCATTGCAAAAGCCAAGTATTTCCCCCAACCCATAATGACATAAATCTTACATAAGCAACGAAACAAAAAAGATATGGAAAATTACATAAATAAGAATAAAAGATTCCCTGACAAAATAAACAGAGAAAAGCAGGAAAAACAGAAAATGGATTCTACAATGCTCACACCCCCTAATAGATAATGACAGGGATCTGGTCATGTTGATACAATATGTGACTGTAAAGCAACCACACATAAACACACAGATGTGGAAAGTACAGTGAGCAATGTCTTTTTCACATGTTCAAATTATGATCTCAATATCTATTCTGTCATCACAACAAACGACTCCTTCCTGCAACATGAGACCCAATATTAGAAATCAATACAAGAAAGGAAATGTAATGGATTGCAGGAGAATAGAATTTTGCTAAATCAGCAGATTTAAAGTACTTGGGAGACGTGGGAATAAAAAAAAAAAAAAAGAAAAGAAAAAAAAGCCAAGTAGTGCAACTACTGAAAGCTAAATCCTCAGAGTTTTGCCTCACAAACAGATAAAAGATTCAAAGATGCACCTAAGAATCGCTCAGTTTATAAGCTGCATTTTTCTCTCATAATGGACGGTTGACTTCACCAGCTACTTGTTAACGGATGTTCTCTGCCATTCCATGCTGAGCAGGCAGTACAGCAGGACAGGTACTGTTGGTTTTTGTCGGAGCTTGTTTACTGGAATCAGCTGTCTACAGTTGTATATGAGGAGGTTGGCGGGAGCCTTTAGGAGGCAGCCATACACTGAATACAGACCAGTGAAGCAAAACAATGCGGCAAAAGCATACGAGCGTCAAAGAGCTGCAGAGCTGGGTGCTGGTTCTCTCAGCGGGCTTTATACCATCAGTGACCTTTTGAATGTACATGCTTATGAATGAAAATCGTTGCTGGATTTACATGTACTGTAGATCCAGGACAAAAGGAAGCAGATACTACGAAATCAGACACCACAAAATAGGATGTGTTACACCTAAACAACCTTACTCAAAGAGATGCAAAAACGCTGTTAACCCAGACAAATTGGCTTTACTCAAAAAAAGAAAAGATTTTGCATCTAATTGACTTAAAACCTTTAAGCAATAGATAATGGAGAAATGGATGTGAGTGAAATTGAATTACATGCTGAATAGATTGGAAGTGACATTTTTAGTTTAATACACTAAAAGTCAAAATATTTAAGTGATATATTCAGAGAAAACTCAAAATGTGCCTTGTTTACTAAAAAGGTCCTTTTATTCTCCATGTCAGACCAGGATAATCACACACTTGCAAGATACTTATGGTTATTGTGAATTTTTGGTGTCAGCTCAACTCTACCGATGTTCAGCATCAACCTGCTGAATCAAGTTAAAACATTTAAATAAAAAACTTTATAAGAGAGCCAATTTGTTGTTTTCTGGAATCACTGAATGTTGATAGCTGAAAATATAAAGTCAAATCAACTTAGCTAACTCAAAACTGGCAAACCAGGCTGGAAATCGATGCATTTAGGTTTGTTAAAATCAAAGATGTGAGTAAAAACAATGATCCCTTCATTATACATACTAACAACATTCTAAGACTGGTTAGGTAATGGAATCAAATCCAATATTTTTTGAATAATTTCAATTGTTTAAGTAGAAACAATTTCCTTGCTGACAATATAACTACTGAAGAAGAATTTCAATCTGACCCAGTTTTTCCTCACTACTTACCTTCCTGTCTGTCCTAGAGACACTAGAGCTGCCTAAAGGAGATTTGCACCCACCCCTGGGCTTTACCAAAGGTAGCACTTTTCTAACAATAATAAGGATTGCCCTCATTCCAGTCACGGAGACAGAGGAGGAGGATATTACTGGCTACAGTCATCGGGTAATTGTGACGTTAATCGTGCCATGATATTTTAGAAGCTGACCCCTCACCTGCACACCTCCATGCCATCCAAGCACAGGGAGAGCCACGTGCGAGCAGAGCGTAGAATAACTGCAACCCACGGCAACACAAGGAAACAGAGAGATAAAGAGCAGAATGAAAAGTTTCAATATCACCATTTGCTCTTAAACCACTTTAGATTGTTTTTTTTCTTTTTTTCCAAGGGCATGAAGGTACAGCTCCCATTCAGCCACCCAGTGAATCCCTATAGGCTCCACCACTGCAACAAACATCAATAATCTTGACATTGAAAAGAAATACCACATGTACTCTGTGGCATCTATAGACTGAGGTAAACAAGCATGCTTTTAACGAGTTGGTAAAACTTCAATTTCACCCAACAGATGCACTTGAGTCAAGCTGTGCCAGTGAACTCAGAGACATAATATGTCTTGGAGGTTTCATATTGCATTCAGCAGTGGGGACTAAACTCTGACCCTTGGGTGCACATACAGCACATACTGTAGCTCATATACGTTTGGACTGGAGGTCTTAAATACTGATATGTGTTTACGTCTACTGCTGATTCTTCTGATTGCAAGCCTTAATCAATACTTCAGCACTTACAATCTTTTGTTTGGATTGAGTGAGTTTTCCAAAGCTTATGGTTCATACTGTGCAGCTTTGCAGAAATGCCAAGCGCAAATCCTGAGGTGCTCCTCTCTAACATACGGGTGTGTGTCCTTTGCGCTGGGAGAGCAATGTCTTACTAGAATTAAACCTGACAGGGTTATTTCATTTGGGTTCTGTGGGTGGACCAATAAAGAGGGAGCAGGATGAAATTAATAGAGGAGATTCTTTCTCCCAGATATGTCCAGCAGAATTTTCATTTGCAAAGGAGTATAGGAGAAAAATGTTCGGTTATTATGATAATAAGACTGCTTTTCCTTCTTCTTCACAATTTCTATTTTTTTTCTGTAAGTTCTTTTAAATATTATAGTCACTCTACCTGACTCTCACTGTTGCATTACATTGACACGATTCGATCACTGGTGCAAATAGTGAACCTAAGGCTCCATTATATTTGAAACCGAATGCCAGAGAACCGGCTGCCAAGTCTGGCTTTTCGCACATACAACAAAACAAAAGTGAGAACAGCCCTGTGCAATATCACTAAAATGTTAAATGATTCGAAACTGTTCTTACAATAATTGTTTTTTTTTTTCTATTTATTTTTTCCTCATCAATGCTATTTTATTTTGAAGTGCAGGGTATTTGATCTTATGCATAACTAAAGACAAACAGGTTAAATAGACTAGAATGAAAGACAACCTCACAGCAACAAAAATGGATACAGCTCAGATCACTGCAACAAGAGTCAGTGTAGTAGTGTTCCTCAGTTTAGGCCTGACTTGTCTCTACTACAACGTGGCTCCACATGGTAAAAGGAAAAACCAAGAAACCATATTTGACAGTCCTCAAGAAATGACTCCACAACACAATTAGCTATTTACGCAACCTTGAATCAGGCAAAAAGAGGTGAGTGCTTCTGACTTGGCACAAAGATTATCTGTAGCAAATGGTATTTGATTGACTGATCAGACAGTGCAGAGGACATTAACGTCAACAGATTGTAATGGACTACTTACTGTATACTGCTTTTCTAGTCTTATTGGCCACTCAAAGCGCTTTACAATGGAAGCCACATTCACCAATTGACACGCACACTTTCAAACAGTGCTTTTTCCTGCACAAATAGTGCTTTTCTACCATCGACACATCAGGGGTTCAGTATCTTGCCCAAGGACACTTGAGAATGGAGGTGGTGTTGGTGGTGGTGGAGGTGTGATCCATTCTACCTCCTGAGCCACAGCCGCTCAGTGTCCAAGAAGAAAACCATTACATACAAAACTGCAAGATTAAACTTGGTAAACTTGGCCAAAGAGCATGAAAGGAAGCCTGATGAATATTGGAAGCACATTCTTTGGTCAGATGAAACCAGAATAAATTAGTTTGGATCAGATGGGGTCCAGCGTGTTTGGGGTGAAACTGGCCAGGACTAACACAGTGATTGCATTGTGGCGACTGTGAAACATGGCGGTGCGAGTGAGCCTTTGTGGGGCTGCATAAGTACAAAAGCTGTAGGGCAGATGACATTTACAGGCAACACTATGAATACAAGTTTGTATACCCAAATGTTAAATGAAAAGATGACTCCTGGTCTCATGGAGCTTGGCAGGAGAGGAATTTTCCAACATGACAATGATCCCAAACACACAATAGCCTTTAAAGAAGAAAAGGGAGGAAACTATGACCTGGCCAAGTATGTGCCCTGACTTGAATCCAATAGAACATCTTTGGAGTAGTTTAAAGTGGAAGGTAGAGCAACAAAAGCCCTCCAGCAAAGAGCAGCTGAAAAGAATAATCTAAAGAATGGAAGAACATCTTTCCATGTATTTGTGCCAGACTGGTATCATCCAGGCCCAGGAGGATCGATTCTGTTATCAAAAATAAAGGCGGACATACAAAATATAAAAAGAATGGAATCTCCTTAATGAAGGGTGTACTGACTTTTGTTGCAGTTGGTTCTTTAATATGGGCCTTTCATTATAATTTAATTAGTCAAACATTTATGTTTTTTTCTAATTAATTGGCTTCATTCTACTTGGGCTTTAAAAAACAAATACAACTGTATTAAATGGACAGGGTTTGTAATTACTTTACATTTTAGTGATATTCACCAGGGGTGCACTTAGTTTTATTGTATGCTGTATATACAACACTAGATGTGCTGTATGTGGTGTTCATCTGACAAGCAATCTGTAGGCTGCAAAGACAGGAGTTGTTTTTTGGAAGATGACCAGGGTGGATGGTTGGGAAATCGCAACTCCTCACTTCACATCACATCACATACTAAGGGTCTGTAAACGCTCTGTGTAAACACTCCTCAAAGGGGTAAGGGGTAACCTTAAAGCGGTAGCGGGTGGTGGTGATTGTGGCTTGACAGCAGATTCAGCCATCGTTGTCTTCACAAGAACCGAGGTTATAATATGCCCTCTGAGCAGTGCTACGTCTATAGTGAGTCGCTAAGGAAATGTGACAAGCTGATACGGGCCGGGGCTAGCTGGTTAGCATGCTCACTACAGTAGAAGAAAAAGACATGATAGAAACAAGGGTTAACATTGGCGTTGCTCTCCGCCACTGGACACAGCTTTTGGTGAGTAAAAGAATGAATTGTGATGCTGGACTCACAACATTTCCTCTGGACTGGTAAGAAAACAGCTGTAAATTCTAATTGTGGCGATTGCAAAACATACAATAGCTCCTTTAAGCAGCTACTTTGTCGGAAATGCAACAGAGGAGTATTGCTTTAGCGGTTCACAGCACAGCCACTCATGCTGTTTTGATAAAATGGTATGTCAGAAAATAATTGCAACCACCATCTGACTTGATGCACACACTGGAGTCCACAACATAGCAGGGAACAGTGAAGAAGTTTGAAATTCCTGATCATGAAACAGTAACAGTCGATTCAATTAAAAACAGTAACAGTGGATACATGCATTGTTTCCTGTGAATCCTTAGTATGTCTGAATGTGCCAGAAATGTAGACGCTGCCACAGGATTTAATTTCAAGACAGTCTTTGTGATTCTGACTTTTGGGAAAGTTTGGGAAAGATTGCAGTCTTACTTTTGACATTAAAAAAGTTAAAAGTGACTTAGCCCAAGACTCAACATGTTAATTAACCTTTAACTGCAACCACAATCTCTCCCTAACCTTAACTGTAGACAGCACTCAGGATATGAGTCATAGTCTATGGAGTCAAAGTCGAGAGCTGTGTACACCCACCAACCTGACCCCCTGCCTACAACTTGCATGCAGCGCATAAATATAGTGCCTCCTATGTTAGAAAAGACATTATCAGGTAACATAAACTAGGCAGCACTTATGTTTCCTTATAAAAGGTGGGAAAAGTGGCAAAAACCATTAGTAGTACACAAAGGTAATTTTTAGCACACAGGGTCTAGGTATGACAACTCTCTGTAGCTCAAAGATATTGTATAGTTATTATTGTGACCTTTAGCCAGTGTTAGTATTTTCATATTCTTTTCAATTTGACGTATAGTGTGCTGACATTAGTTACACTGTGCATTTCTGAGTTATACTGTTAGGAACAAGTGTAAAATTGCAACAAAAAAAAAAAGAGGAGGAAGATGATGTCCTTGGTCGACAGTGTCACTTTAAGTACCTACATTGACATTTTGTAGTTGTTTCCTCTTTGCTACTACTATATAAAATCAAATTACCAACTCAATCAATTCAAACTAAAAGAGCAGGAACAAGTGTTAACGCAGCCACCAGCTAAAGACGTCTGATCAGACCTTTGACCTGTAAAAACCTGAAATTAAAATTTATGTGTGTGCATTTGTGTGTCTCAGTGAGTGAGTGTGTTGGCATTAAAAGACGCTTGTCATTTAATGAGTAGCAAAGAGATTTACACTGTGTTCATAAACGTTAGCGTTAGCTTTCAGTGACATTTGGTTGTAAATGAAAAGGGACAGTATTAACCGGGACATTGCTTATTTTGCAGAGAATGTGTAGTCTGGAACTACTGCTGCACACATTTTCCATTTCATCTCCTCTCTGAGAGCAGACCATTTCATCACTTATTTAGCTTGTTTCTGGTTCAGCATCTGTCCATCTCCTCCTGTCTCTTTATCTCTCTCCCTGGGTGTGTTTGCAAGTTTTAGTGTGTGCATTGGAGCGGCTGTTATTCACTAAAAGTTGTCTTTCATGTATTCTTTTTATTTATTTTATGGCTGTCTGGAAGAAATTAATTGTTGTTCAGATGCTCATCTCTCCCTGGTCTGACATTTCGTTTTTGAGTGGAAAGTTAAAACAACACTTCACATCTTAACTCGGGAAAGCGGATTGAAATTTCGTCTAAAGACGTGTTCCTTCGATCTTTCACCTTGACCTCAAAGTGTGGTCAATCTTCGAAACTTTTAACCTAGCAACGACAGAGAGGGGTGGCAGAAAACACAGAGCTGAAGGAGGGCATTTTTAACACAACTAGAAAACGTAATACTTCTTAATCAACACAGGGAATGCTGTGATTGTATTAGATCATTCATCAGCCACAGCCTAATGGTCAGTACCTGCAAAGGCGGAAAGAAAGAAAGAAAAAAATCTAGGTCAGAAAGTGGGTCTTATGAACTAGATAAGAACTTATATTGTTGATTTAAAACATTTTTGCGTAAATGCATCTAAATATCTGAGTATGTGTTGATATGTGCACACTTAATTGGAGAAAATTATTGCTTGTCTCGGAAGCTATAAATGGATGTTGGCTCGCTCATTGTCACTGAAAGGGACCAAGAGATGGTGTCCAAGGACATTACTAATGTTTCTGTTCTACTTAAGGAGTAGACTCATCTCTTAATGTAGACACCCTTGAAATTTATTTTAAAGTTACTAAGATCACATTTTCCACGTGCTGGTTTACCTAATTTAATTATTTAATAAATATACTTAGACGCATACACTTTCAAAAAGCATGTCATCATTACAAAAAGATATAATTAAGCACAATTCTTTTCTACTTAACAGTGTCTCAAAATAGGTGGTAGGTAAGTAGGTGTACATTGCAGCCTGAAAGTGTTCAGATCCCTTCAATTTATTCACATTTTGTTAAGTTGCAACCTAATGCTAAAATAAAAGCATATGATCATTTTTTCCCTCAACAATCTACACAAAAACTTAATAGAAATACTGACATGTCACATTGGCATAGTATATGCAGACACTTTGCTATGACACTTCATTTCTCTTGATCATTGTTGAGATGTTGCTACACCTGTGGTAAATCCAGCTGATTGGACCTGATTTGGAAAGGTGCATGTCTATCTAAGGTCTCAGGGTTGGGAATGCATGTGAGAGCAAAAACCAAGCTATGAGGAGGAAGGAACTGCCAGCCGAGCTCAGAGACAGGATTGTGTCAAGGCACAGATGTGGCTACAAAAAAGAATGTGCTGCACTGAAGAGCACAGAGGCCTTCATCATTCTTAAATAGAAGATGTTTGTAACAACCAGGACTCTTCCTAGAGCTGGCCGCCTGGCCAAACTGAGCTATCTCGGGAGAAGGGCCTTGGTAAGAGAAATGACCAAGAACCTGATGGTCACTTTGGCTGAGCTCCAGCGATCCTCTGGGGTGATGGGAGAAACTTCCACGAGTCAACCATTGCTGCAGCACTCCACCAATCTGGGTTTTATGGCAGAGTGGCCAGATGGAAGCGTCTGCTCAGTGAAAGTTTGCAACAAAAAGGACCTAAAGGACTCTCAGACTATGACAAACAAGATTCTCTAGTCTGTTGAACCCAAGATTGAACTGTTTGGCATTGAACGCTGAGCTGTAATCGTTGAAGAGTGTTATCACATATTCTCTTTGTCCAGGTGGGTGAGTGTAGTGTGTGTCACCAAGGCGATGGCGTCATCCGTGGTCCGGTTTAGTCTGTATATAGACTAATAAGGGTCCATTGTGTCAGAAAGAGAGCAGTAGCTGTACGTTATGACTAGTCGTTCAAAGCCCTTCGTAATGACTGATGTCAGTGTGACAGTAATAGTTGTTGGTATCTTAGGGCCAGGGAAAATTGTGGATGCCTTTTTAAATGGGATGGGAAGTCATATCTGGCTATCTGAAAGGGGTGGTCTCCCGGCTGACCCAGGGTTTCTGGTTGTGGTAGGTACAGATGGTGGCTTTTTGGAACCAAATCATTGTTACATAGCCTATGCAGGTACCCATAGCAAACTTCAAACTATGGATTAAACTGGCTACAAACAAACTTTAAAACATGGATTCTGTCATTTTCCTTAATCTCTATGTTCTCCCCTCCAGACCTGCCATTCTCCATCCATCCACCAGATGTCCCTAATGGATGCATGGAGGTACCTTTTCCTGTTCACTATTACACTTGCTCACCTGTTTTCTGTCTTCATTCACCTGTGCTCCCCCTCCCACTCAAACACCTGTTCCCATTTACCTCGTCATCCCAGCCTATTTAAACTTGCCATTGTCACCAGCACCCCCCGTCAGATCATCTGTTCATGTTTCCTAATGGTTTCTCTGAGTTCTTGTTACCTGGGCTTTAGATTCTTGCCTGCTCCTGACTGAATATGTTTGTTTGTCTTGAACTTTTGTCTCTGGTTTTGACCCTTGTCTGCCTCACCTTCCTGTAAGCCATTGTGTTTCTTGTGCTTTTATGCATTTGGGTCCTCTCTGCCTGTGCTGTTATCACCTAAACCTTGACAGATTCAAGATTTCAATACAGTCTCTCTTTTCGTCTGGACATGATGTGAGAGCAATAACACACCCAAACTCAGCAGAGGAAACTTCTTTCACCTCCATCTCATCCATTATTTTCATGTATTAGAAAATCATGAAGTGCTAGTGCTTATCTGATTTTGCTGTATATAGAGATTTGTCCACGTGCCCATGGTCTCAGGAGCTGAAATACTCCTTTGACCTGTGATCTGTGAGGGCCATAACAGCAATAGTTGTCCATTAGATTAATTTAATTATTAGTAAGTGATTACTCCCATTAAATTAATTTCCTGAACTCTGCTTTTGACTGTTGCACAACCAGTGAGAAATACACACGGCAACAGATGCACACTCACACGAAGACAGACACAGCCACACAGGAAAATAAGCCTTGGAACACTGCTGCAGGAGGAATTCCACAATGTTTTTCTCCTCTCATCGGGCTCGAGTATTTCTCCAACCTGTCTCCTGTCACAACACTTATTTACCAGGGGAGAAATTGCACCTGAAAGATCTGCCAAAAGGAAACCACAGAACAGCTCTTGGGTGGCTAGGGACAATAAAAAGAAGGTGGAAAAAAATGAAATAGATACAGGTAGAGGGGGGAAAAGGGGGGTGCAAGGGGGAGAAAGCAAGAGCAGAAATGGCAAAGTGAGACACAAAAACAGCTTGGGAGGCAGAGCAGCAGAGATGCTCCGGGACCCCTGGGGAAGGGCAAACTCGGCGCCATCATAATTTTCATTTCTCGGTGTGCGGCCCCAAATGATTAGAGTGTAATGATGGTTGTTGTAATTGGCCCATTGTTTCTTCAGTGTTGCATGATCACATGAGCTCTGAGGAACATTAACATACAAAAAAAAAAGGATAACAGATAACCGTCATGCAAACGCTACTACTCTACTATGGTTTCTCACACCCTTGAGGTCAAGACATCGTGTATGGTGCACTGAAAATGTTCTGATTTTCACTTTAGGAAAATGTGAATATCTTAGCTAAAGTCTTTGGGATCCACTGTGACAGTCACTCAGACAAGTCCAGGGTCATAGAACATTTTCTTTGCCTTTTTTATATGCTACAAATGGCTTCAGTGGAGTTCTGGTGATTACAAGTTTTTAGTTTTTTTTTCTCTTTTTCTTTTCTATGACCAGAGCAATCATGTTGGAGATTTTTCTCCCATTGCCTGGGTAAAAACTGGACGAAGTGACATTTACTCAAAGAACATTTGACTTGTTTTAGAGAACTTTTGCAACATGCTGTTGTTGGATGACATTGATGGATTTAAAACATTTTATTTAAGTATAGACAGTATATGTATATATGTATGTATATATATATATGTATATATAAAGTATTAGGATGCAGTTTCAATATCTGTAATCTTCAGTTAAATGTACTGGTTCTGATGTCTGTGTGTCATATCAATGTCCCACAAGGTCTTCTTATCAAATACAGCTTGATGACACACTTGCAAGCATGCCTGAATATACCCTATCATTCATTGATTTTTGTCTCCGGTAATGGCCTACCTTGTGTCATCTATTTTGAAATCTGAGAGTGGCTGGATGACTGCTGTTATCAAACTACATCATGAGAAACGAAGAAAGAGAGAAAAAAGAGATACCACAGATCAATTCAGACAGACAGATACATATTTATCCCCTGGGCTTTCTGCTGGTGATGTTGTTGTTTGAATTTCTCTTTTTTCTGACTAATTCAACGTGCTTTCAGACGGACATGCATGGTCAACCAGTGCAGTCAGGTATGTCATGCATATTCAGAATTCTCTCAAACAAGCACCAATGGGTCAGACGTGCAGCTTCAAGCAACCCGGAGGACTGGTTGTTGAAGAGCTGCACACTGGGCCGAGTTAATCACACACCTACAATCATAAGGGCATGGTGTCATGTGAAAGTATGCACTAAACTTAATGGATACAAGTTTTACCATGTGCCCTTGTGCACTGTCTCTTGGGAGCTTGTTATCTCAAAAGCTCTACAGAGAGCGATGCACATACAGTATGCAGGGCTATGACTGGCTATGAGAGATATGTGGTTGACTTTTTATGCAGGCCTCTGTTTTACTGCATTTTTTCCCCCGGAAGAGGGTACTGCATTGTTTTCAAGAGCAGCTGTTTTTTCTGGGTTCAATGCTTTCCAATGATATAGCCCAAAACCCATCACCCATGAAAATGGGAGCTGGAGTTGGCATTGCAAAGGGGTGCTGTGTAGGCGCTGGGCTCTGGCGCTGACAGTCTTCTCTGTGATGTTTTGGAGGCCTCCCAGTCTTTTATCATGCACAAGGGACGAAACCCGGCAGACTGATGGGAAAGGAAGGCTATCATCAGAGGCTGCATTTAATTTCCATAAAGATGACTTTGTTTCCTAATTAATCTCCTGGCTCCGTCTCCCTGCTTTGCTCCTGTCACTTCCTCAGAATGAAACATGGCCGGCAATTTGTTAAATCAATTATTCCGGGGAGGAAGCGGGGCTTTCGGCGAGCCCGTCCACACTAACACACACATACGCACTCACTCACACATGCCATGTACACACAGATGAGGCGGCGAAGGACACGCATTGTAGAGATGCAGGCCGGCCTTCAAGTGAAAAGGTGGGCAGCGATGTTGGAATTTGGGATCTGGGAAGTAGGAGACAGAAACGGTTTGTCCTTGTTGACATGGCAGAAAGCTTTGTAAACACTTGGCTGACGAAGACTCTCCTTGGCCTTATGCCCTGAACTCCCGCAGAGAAACAGGACTACTGTGCCTCAAGGGACAAGATACACAGAGGAGGAAGTGACAGAGGGGGGACATGAGCAGGGAAAGAGCGGAGGCAACAGGGAAGCAACGGATGCCACAGGGGAGAAGAAATGAGAGCCAACAATAAAACTGAAGGAAGATTCTTTTTCGGTTTCTCTTGATACCTTCTACATTTAAAAAAATAAATAAATAAAAAAAGTAGCATGCTGTCTTGTATTTTATTTGATGCTCTCAATTCATTCATTTAAAATGTTGATTTTAGAATAAACAGCTTTAATCCTGACACATGCTGAAGGTGCACTGAAGCAGAAGATCAAGCTCGGGCTTAAAACAAAAACAACAAAGTACGTTTCAGATCAAGTTTGTTTTGTCAATGATCTACAGGTGCAGAGAATAGAAGCGTGATTCATTTCGGGGGTGAGACGAGAGACAGCGGATTGGTTCCAAATGAAAAAGCCGACTTTCAAATAGAAAGACAAACAGAGAGAGGGGCCTGATGGCGGCGTCGGCTCTTTCTGGTTGTATTAGGAAGAAGAGGAATAGCGTGGCAGGATGTGTTTAAATCCCAGCGCTCCATCTTGTAGTGGGACACATTTCATTAAGCCCAGCAGCTGGGGCCGCGGCTCCACGCGTCCACACATCTATCATACAATCCATCAGGCCTGTCTCCTTCCTGCACTGACAGCATGTGTGTGATAGGAGCCCATCCTCCTGATCAGAAGACTCACTGACTGCCCGCATATATTCATTCCCACTTCCATCTTCCCCTTTCTGTGTTGGGATTTCTCATTTGCGCTCATCCACCACCAGTCTGTCTTTCTATGACGCTCTCCATTTCTCCTCCGTCCACCTTTTTTGTCCTTCATTTCTCTCTTAGCCCAATTTTTTTTAGTGGAGGACAGATGTTGCCCTATTCTGAAGGGCTTCTGAACCTTGCTGTTCCCTCTGTGCTTCATCTCATTCCCTCATGTGCCATCTATCTCTCTCCCAGTGGTGTGAGAGGTAATCAGATTTTTTACCAAAGTCAAAATAGAAATACCACGTTATCAAAGCTATCAAAAGTAATACTCCATACATTTAGCGCCTTTTAAAATCAGATGTTGACCTGATATCAAAAGGTCAAGTGTAAATGCAACGAAGCAGAATTAGAGATGAACTGCATTCCAAGACATGTCTTAGCCAAGCTAGCACTACAGCAAGTGAGTCAATCTTTTAGCATGATTGTTGCTGGCTGTGAGTTTGACAGTGTTTGTTTTATCCATTTTACGTGCCAGATATTCTGAACAGAGTTGGTAGAAGTCTTGCACTGACTAACAGGCCCACACATTAAAGAACTGCAGGCAAAATTCATCGTTAATAGAATGCATCTGGATTTTATCTGGATACTTGAAATGACAAGTGTGAGTGGAGGCTTAGACTTGGCAAAAACAAAAAGCCCCTGCTCTTTGAGGAAGCTCTCAAAGAATATGAGCAGCAACAAGGATTCTACTAGGAGAGTGAATCCCCCCTTTAGTCAATGCATACATGAACATTAGAGAAGGATGTAGCAGACATTCCCTGGCCTAGCATCAATCGCATGTTATTGAAGAGTTCATGCTAATGACATGTAGATTTTATGGCCTTACTCTTCCTGCCTTCCCAACATCAAACTATCACTTGGATAGGAGACAGAGGCAGCGGGATTCACACTTCTAAAAACAGGCCAGCTATTAGCATGTCAGAGAGATGTACGACCAGCTCTTGGGTCATATGGTCAGCTCCAGAATATCAGCTATGTAGACACAATGCAAAATGGGTGTAAACAACCAAAATCTCCGTTATGTAAAAATAGAACCTTATCTTATGCATTGGTATTTGATTGTCGCTTATATAGAAAAAGTAACACCACCAAAGACTGTGATTACACCTGAGCTGTGAACCCTGGACTCTTCTGTCTCACACACACACACACACACACACACACACACACACACACACACACACACACACACACACACACACACACACACACAAACTGTTTGAATGTTTCTCCATTTCTTTATCATTATAATTAATACTGATATAATCTCTGGGGAGATAATATCTCACCACCAGAGACTGCAAAACATTTAGTATCATAAACCATTCACGAACTTGGGAGCATCTTATCAGAACACACAGAGTAAAGAATCCTAGAGAAGATATAGCTCTTTTGTTGCGCTTAAAAAATTCAAGAAATGTCCTCCAATCCTGAACCATCAGCCACAGCTGAGACACACAGTGACCAGCTCTAAAAATTTGTCAACCTGCTGATGATGAGAGTGCTGGACAGCTGCCACCCTCTTAAAACTGTGGAGGAGGTCGTCATGTATATCAATCGCCTGGTGTACCAAACGATGGAGGGACTCACTGTCCCTGAAGACATGAAGGACATGACGCAGGTCTGTGAGGCTGTGGTGAAACACCTGCAGAGTGTCAGTAGGCGCCTGCCTAGTCTGATATATTGTCACACGATCAAGCTTTACCTGCCTTCCTTGGGTGTCGGCACGCCAAGCTCTGTCCCTTATCCCTTATTTCTGCTGATCTATCTACTACCTCTGGATGTGAAGCCACAGCTGGGACACACAGTATTCCAAAAACTTCAGTCCAGAGGAGTTTGTCAGCCATGTCAAACATCTGGTGTAGAAGACGATGGAGGGATTCGCTGTCCCTGAAGGCTCCTGCCCGTGCATGAAGGTCACCAAGCAGATCTGTAAGGCTGTTGTGAAAGAACTGAAAAAACGCTTTCCACATGCAATCTTGATTCTGTTATATTATTGCAGGATCCATTGGTGGTCATTGTTGAGTCAAACCCACATCATGCTCTCTGTTGGCTCTGCAAACAACACACACGCCTTCAGGTTGTGGGAAGATTTCGAGCCCTTCTTGAGGTTCTCTAGAGCTATAGCCTCAACCTTCACCACTGCAGCTGCAACTGTACCTGACAGGTGGAGGTGTAAAGTATAATAATTTAATAAATGTGGGGTTTGCTGTTGGCAGGAAAGCACTGCCTTTGAAGTCAAGGCCTTTAAATAATCACAGAGAGACTTAAAAGTACAGAAACACAATAATCTTTATTATACACAATAATTCATAATAAGAGGGACCCAACAGCCGGAGATCAGCTACATCCACCAGGACAATAAATAGCTTCCAGTAAGCCATAAAACACCACTGCATGCCCTCACACACAAGTCTAGACTACTAGTTTAAAGCAACACAATCGGGCACAGCACTCTTTCAAACACTGCACTGCAATCATACAATAAGGGAAACGATGCAATTGTCGCTTACTAAACTAGCCCATTTCTCCCAGACTATTCTCCCTCCCAGACTATTAAAAAGACACACAGGCATAGAAGTTACAAATAGTTACAAAAGGAGGCAGCAGACCTCCCCTCTTAATACTGGAACACTTGCTTACTTATTGTCAAAAATGCTGCAAGTGAGTTTTTTTCTATGGCAATAATATCTTGACAACATATCACCACCGCCATTCAGTGTCTGGCCAATCTGCTCCCACAAATGGGTTTTTCTGCCTCTGTTGAGGTAGCTGAGGACTATGTTGTCCCAGTCAGATCATGACTAACAGAAAATCTGAAAGCACCTTCAGTTGCCAATTGGCAGTAATTTGGTTGCAAAAACCGTTTTCCTGTGGCAATTGCAGGGCCATAACTTACTCATAGAAGATGGTGTCTTCAACAATATCTCTGACATTTAAACATACTGTATTTGATGACCACGCAAATTGAGTCCACGTGGGGGTGTATCATGTATCTTGTCCCTCTTCCCCCTGCGCATGATCTCTTATGCAGTGCCACTGAGTTTGTGTAGAACATATGAGAAATGCCAGGTAACCTAATGTGACTAGTTCACCGCTAAGTAGTCTAGAACCAATTAGTTGATGGTCAATATAAATAACCTTTTTTTAGAGTTTTTCTTTTTAGGTCATTTTATGATCCATAGTTACATATAGGCCATGCTTGCTTAACCACTACAAGGAGGAGGTCAAGTTGGTGGAGGGAGCTGCACTGTTGAACAGTGTCAGGTTACAGTGCATATGACTGGATGTTACTCATCAGGTGGTAGCAAAGCAGCTGGTGAAGCATGAGTTAAGCAGCTCATTCTAATCTGCTAATGTATATATATCATGTAATCATAATCTGCATAAGCTAAAACTATGCCCCAATTGAGGTGGTACTTTATAAGGTGATTTTTTTTTTTTTGTGTGTGTGTGTGTGTGTGTGTGTGTGTGTGTGTGTGTGTGTGTGTGTGTGTGTGTGTGTGTGTGTTACATAAATTATACATATTCTCGAAAGTAGGCAGCAACTAGTTTCGTTTAAAGGTACATTATTTCCCTTAACTAAATGCAGTGTAGTAGAAGTTTATAGTACCATAAATGTTGTGATACTTGAGTAAATGCCCTCTGTCTCCTTGCTTTCCCTCTGTGCCTTTGCACCAGTGTCTCATCCCCCCCATCTCTGTCTGATCTGCCTGCAGTCCTCCAATGAACTCAGCAGCATGCAAACACCGGGCTGTAATTGGAATGGGTAACGCAGTCTGAGAGAGAAAAGCAGCCAATTAGGGGACTCTGGCCAGGGAGCTCTGGGGTGATGGGTCACAGTGTAGCTCGCTGTCCTGAGCTTGCTCATCTGGCAGAGTGCCAATCCATATGAGCGTAAAAGCCTGGGACTTTGTGCCCATGACTCCGCAAATCAAAGGTCCATTCTAAGAAGATGAAGTGTATCAAACGCTTGACCTACAACCTACTTATTAATGCCGTTGTTAATGAACCATTGGGATCTTTCAAATCCAGTAATGAGGGTGTTTGTCCAGGGGTTAAGATATATGGATAGGGAGCTTTGAGGTGTTTGTGGTTGGCTACACTGCCTGCTAATTCTGCTTATTTCATATTATTCTCATTTATGCCCCTTTAGCTCCATGCATGCAGACAGAATACAAATTTATCAAAAAGGCTTAGCTCATTTGGTGAAATCTAATGAAAGCTGGGACTAATTTTAATGTCTTGAATGTTTAAAGAAAACAAAAACATGTCAATGTATTAAATATGAGGTATGTAGTTAACCATGCTATTTGACATGTGTAAACCTAAGAAATGAATTGTAACTGCAGGGTTGTTTTTTTTCCTTTTTTTTTTCTTTTTTTAAATTAATATTACAAAGAAAACAAATGCATGTTCAAAAGGCCACGTTCTCTTCAGATAGTATTCAGATTAAATGGATAGGATTGCCATTCTGCACTAAATAACCAATAATTACGAAGTGGAAACACGTTTTACAAATTTATTCAAGATCAACAACTGAAATCACATACATACATGAGTATTCAGACCCTTTACTGCATGATACTCCATACTGTGGTCCTATTTGCTTTAATTATCCTTGAGATGTGACTAGAACCTGATTGTCCATCTGAGGCAAATTGAATTGATTGGACATAGTTTAGAAAGGTGCACACCAGTGTATATAACATCACTGCATATCAGGACAAAAACCAAGCCATGAAGCCCTCGAAGGAAGCATACAGGACAAGGGTATGAAACCATTTTTCAAAGCTTTGAGTATTCCCAGGAACATAGTGTTGTCAATAATTGTGAAGCAGAAGTTTGGAACCACCTTCTTTTAAGTTGGTCGTCCAACCAAACTGAGTTACTGGGCAAGAATGGCCTTGGTCTGGGAGGTGACAAAGAGCCTTATGGTCACTGACAGAGCTTCAGAAGACTGAGATGGGAGTACCTGCTGGAAGGAAGGCCATCTTAGCAGCACTCCATCAATCAGGCCTTTATGGTTGCGTAGCTAGAGAGAAGCCACTTTAAGTAAAAGACTTATGACAACCTGCTTGGAGTTTGACTGGTCAGAATTTAGGGAAGGATGAATGCAGGCAAATACAGGGAGGTTCTTGAAGAAAACCTACTCCTGAGTGCACTAGACCTGAGAGTGGAGTCACGGTTTACCTTTCAGCACGACAATGAGCTGAAGCACACAGCCAAGAGAACATTGGAGTGGCTTCAGATCAAGTCTCTGGGCTTTGGCTGGGCCACTCAAGGATAGTCAGACTTAAAGCCCATAGAACATCTGGGAAGAGACCAGAAGATAGCAGTTCATAGGCACTTCCAGTCTGATGGAGCTGGATCTTCCAGGAATAATTACATAAACTGCCCAATTCCAGTTGTGTAAAGCTTGTAAAGTCCCAAAGGGGCTTTTCACAGTACTAAATTAAGGTTCTGAATACTTTTGTAAATGAAAGATTTCCATTTTTCATTAGTTTGCGAAAATGTCTAAAAGCATATTTCCACTTTGTCATCATGAGTTATTGTGTGTAGATGGATTGGCAAAAAATGCTATTTTATCCATTTAAGATTTAATCTACAACATGATCAAGTGTAGAAAGAGTGAATATAACAAGTGAGCTGAATACAAAAGACAAAATTAAAAGGAAACAGCTAAATTTTAAAAACACAGTAAGTGGGTGGACAACACGCAAAGGAAATTTTACTAATGGTAAAATTGTCTTTATGTCGTTTTCTGCTGCTATCAAGCACTGTAACCCTCTATTGGTTAATACATACCGTTAGCGGATCACACTACAAGCCTGCCCACTTGTGCTGTAGCTCATCAGATTAGAGTGATTTGCAATTTTAAGGTGTCTGAAGGGTGCTGGGTGTTAGGTAGCATCAAAAAGCGGATATGGGGGAGATGCACCCTACCAGTTTTTTTTTTTTTTTTTCTTTTGCAGTATGAACATCTGCAGGGTTGCATTCTTGTCATTCTTCAAACAAGTCCTCCTGCCGCAACGTCGACCGCTTCCGTTGCTTACCATAAGTAGCTTTGAGGAAAAGCTCTGCATGTGGGGCAATTTTAAATTCAAAGTCAATGAGTCGCAAGCAGCACAAACATCAGGAAAGCAACCCTTTCACAAAAGTGTGGGGGAAAGATTCATTCCCTTTCATTTTTGATCACAGGTGCCCCAAATAGAAACTGGATAACTCAGGCATTCTTGTGTCAAACATTTCAATGTGTCACAGTGAAACAGCATCACCAGCAAACCAAGGTCATACATGCACACCCTTGCATAACCTTGTCTTGAAGGCTTGCTCTTGCAAGTTTTTATTATCATATTTTCTTCATCTTTTTTATATCTAAAGCACTTTGTAAATTTATTTTTGAAAAGAAATTGATATAAATGTTTTTTTTATTGATAGAATTTATTTGTATTAATGATATTAAAATTATGATATAGCAGGTTATGCCAGATGAAGCCTGACAGATGACACAAGAGAAGGCAACGTTTGGTAGTGAATTTCTGTCACTGTAGCTGCAACTGAGGCCACAATGTTGACAGTATCACCTAAAGGACATTTGACAGTTTTCTCTTGTCAGTTCTCTGGTGAAGATACTTATATACTATAATAAGTGATAGTTGGTTGGGTTGTGTGAGGTACTTATCTGCAGTCAGTGTATTACCTGCAGTAGATTCAGATCGGCACCCTACCAGTTCAGAGAAGCAGCCGGGAGTACCGGCTCAGAAGCTAAACGATGTGCTGCTGTGGACGGGGCCAGCCGGAAAAACGTTTTCTAGCCAGAAATGCCCACCAAAAAAAAAAAAGGTTATGTGTACGCTTCACTTTGAATATTTTCACTGCTTTATCTTACTGTCAAATAGCCAACACCTACACATTGCCATTTCTGACTTAAACAGCTAATCTGCAGTGTAATACAGCATGTGCGGAAGGTACTCTCGTTCGTAGGAATACAGTAGTTCATCAGTTGAGAAAATGTAGTTCCAAAGGAAAAGGTTGTATCCATACACAGACTGTATATAAAGATGGATGTAGCCTCTGTGACATCACCCATAGGTTTCTGGAGAGCTGTTTTGAAGCTCAGAGTGAGCTGCTCTGCCGTAACCATCTTGGCAGTGCCTGACTCTACCTAACTCTCGGCAATTCCAAAAATGGGAAAAGAGGTGGGGTGTGTGTGTGTGGAGCTGAGACTTCGGTTCATCCCGGTTTGTGACAGGCAAGTCACTCAAAGCCAATTCCTCAACTATGCATAACTTTAAGCCTTGATAAAATTTAAATGCATGACACATATAAACATTCACTCCCCGCACAGTTGTCATAAAGGGGAAAATTAACTATAGAGACCAAAACCATTTTGTGTAACAGGCTGTAAACATGTTAATTTCTGCTGTAAAGTTTGGCATTTTGACATGGGAGTCTGTGGGGATTGACTCACTCATTTGAGGAACTCCAGTTTTTAGCACTGTAATGTTGGCTTCATTTTTCAGCCTGGGAGGTTTCCACTTGGTAAAACATTGACTATGTATAACTACCTCACACAACCCCACATCAAATAACCTGAAGCATCACTTTAAGAAGCGAGTTTTCCTGTTTGTTAATCAAAAATACTTTAGTCCCTATTCCCAAAAAAAAAGGAAAAAAAAAGACTCACACAAGTTATTCCATTTATTTTCCAACATCCCATCATCATTATGCCTAATTAAAAGTAGCTTACTGAGTGCTTCTCACATGTCATGCACATGTTTTCTCTAGACAATGTGCACAAACATGTTCACTTTCCTGTTTGTCAACACCTCACACTTCCCAATTAATCAAGTGCAGTGTGTTAATTGACTTTAATTACAGTAGATGTTTTTGCATAATGCTTCATGTACAATTGTTGAGAGTGTGTGTGTGTTATTGTTTTAATTAATGAAATACTGGCTTATGAAAAACAACTGCACCTTTCATCTCACCTTTCTTGCACGGTTGCATTCATTCATTTCGCAACCTGTCCTGTCTCTCTGGCTTTTCTGCCCTGCCGCTCGGCTCTCTTACACCTCTGGGTCAGAGAGGTTAAAGTTGAACCGAGATTCTTCCTGACTCCCTCTTTTCCACCGTGTAATCCCCCCGACCGTCTGTGGCCCGATTCCTTGTGAGCGGCAGATGTGAAGCTCATTTTAGACAGTCCCGACACGCTCTCTGACTCCATCTGTCTCCAAACATGTCCGCTTGGTGAGCCGCTGTATCGCTGGACTGCTGTAAGAGGGAGCGGTGATTTTAGTGATCCTAAGCCAATCAGAGGATAAAACACAGCATTAGCACCTTGAGGGCAAGGGGGTAGGAGTGTGCCCCCTGCTGTGGAAGCAAAAAGTGGTCATTGTTGTGAGATCAGAGATATATATATCCTTTAAGTAGAAATAAACAATGTAGAAAGGATAGTGCTCCAGGCTTACAAAGAAGTGGTGTCAGTTGTGTGTGTGTGTGTGTGTGTGTGTGTGTGTGTGGCTAAGCTGAGGCGTCCCATATAGAAAAAGGCCGGAAGAGAATTTACTTCAAGTACAAAAAAAAATAGCACATTGTGAATAAAAAGGCGTAAAGGTGAATGTTTTGTGTAAGTGTAAGTTACCAACCATGTAACTGTAAAATCTGTATTACTCTAGGCAAGAGGTAAAATAGCATGGAGGGAAAATGAAATGGCGCATGAATCAATGAAAATAGTAAAACCCCAATGTAAAAAATATTATTCTATTACAAGTTAAGAGTCCTGCACTCACAATTTTTGTTAGGGTTCAGAAGTGCAGAAATGTTTTCAATGGGGGAAAAAAAAAAAAACCTCCAGTCCTCCAAAGTCTTTGAGACAAGCACAGAATATGTTTTGTCCATGCCCTCTAGAATGACACATCGGAGCATTTTCTGATCTAACACTCCTATAGGGCAGGACATCGTTGTTTGTCTGTGCCCTCCAAATCCGATACAAATCACTACTGAAAAATAAATCTGTTTGGGGTTCTTCTAGGGGGGGAATGGGGCTGGGAAGTTGGGGGATAGTGATGCGGCTGGTAGGCGACAAGGTCAACTAGAGGTATCTAGTTTTGTTGAATAAGTGTTTTCTTTTACACTTAAAGAAAAGTTGCTCTCGTATTTTTATTTTTTTTCACTTTTTATTTAGCTGCACATATAGTGTATGTACCATGTGTCTGCATGATCTGTGTTCTTGGTACTCCTCTACTATATACCTTGAATAACTTTAGAACACATGATTAAAGTAAAAAAATAAAAAAATAAAAATGTGTGTCAGTCAACAGGAGATGAACATGGCCCCCTGACTTCCTCCTTTGCTCCCTCCTTAATTAGAACAGCTGCTTGGCACCTGCTGAAACAAGTGCAGCAAAGAAATACAAAAAAATTATCAGTAAACTAGGCCCACTTAAAATGTCATAAGCAGAGGTTCATGCAGAGTTCCCTCTTTCACAGTATTATGGTATATAACATTATAATAATCAGAGATAGGGACTTGAGTTTGCGACTTGGACTTAAAGCTCAGACTCTAGATTTGAACAATCTTTATTTTACTCCCTCCACCAAAGAGGTTATGTGTTCACTGATTTGTCAGCAGGATTATGCAAAAAGTACTGAACCGATTTGCGCCAAACTTGGTGGAGGGATGGGACATGGGCCAGGAAAGAACTCATTCAATTTTGTGGCAGATCCGGATCATTTACTATGACTTTTTTTCTCTATGAAGTCTAGTGTATGTTGGGCACAGAGTGGCTACTCGGGAGGCACCAAGATTCCTGTTGGAGCGAGAGGGAGAGAGATGGATAGCTTTGTGTTGTGGTGATCAGCCCAGTGGAGCAGGCTGCACAGCCCACTGTGCTTCTGTGAGGCCGTCATGTGCGTCACGTTTGTCTTCCCAGCAAACTATATTTGGTTTCTGTTCCGCACGGCAACAGACAGGAGCAGACCAACGGGACCACAGCTCTCTGTGAGTCCAGTTTTACAGATTAGCGGTAGGCAGAAGACAACAGGAATTTGGTTTATTTAGCAGCATAATGTTGTATAGCTTCGATTGCTGCTCGTTTCATCAGAAAATTCCAAAAAGGTAATTAAAATACTCAATCCCGTGTGATTAGCTCAGATCAACTGAATTATTTTTACGGAAAGACCCAATGTAGGGAGAAAAATGACTGAAATTGAAATATGTCTGGTGTTGCATTTATTGCTCTACTGTCCAGTCTGAATTCTCATCTCTCACTCTGTACAGATACTAATTTATAGAGGAAATTGAAAAAAGTCATTATAATGAATTTACCCTCTGTCTTGTAAAGTGTGACAGGCCTTAACCCATGTGATAGTGTCTCCAGATGGGTTTGGTGGCCTAGTCCAAGTCAAAAGTCCTGGTCTGATTTTTATTCCCACTCCATCCCTGGTGTATGTTGTTTGATATTTGCCCTGGTTGAGCTCTGCACTCTACAGCGCGCATTTTCCTTTTTGGCATATTACCATTAAGAAAACGTCTGACGAGCTGAATGTCATTCTCTCCCGTATTACCATGCGTTACTTTATAGAGTGTATATAAGAGTGATGATAATGTTGCACATGCTTTGAATTCCTTAGCTATGGTAATGCAATGTTCTAAGCAGACAGCAGGTGATAGAAAGCTCATTACAACCATAAGAGACTTGAGACTTGATTTGGACTTGCAAAAAATGACTTGTGAGCTTCTCTGATAATAATATTACATTATATAAAAAACGTTATATAGCAACAAATTTTAATTTACCAACACCTGAGTAGGATTTTAATGTAATGTTTGGCAGTTTCATTAATAACAATGCTTCATATTTGGGAAGTTCATCATATATTGAAAGAAATATCTAGAAAGTAACTGTTAACTGTAGCTGTTAAACTGCCCTGCAGTATAAACCACAATATGTCCCTTTTGAAGTGCTCTCTGAAATGTAATGGACTAGAGGTATAAAGTAAAATACCGCATAGTTGCAGCTGAGTAAATGCACTATACACTCTGCTTTTAAAAACTTCCACACAAACATCCATGTGACGACTCAATCTTCTTTTTTATTTTATTTTTTTTTTCTATTTTGCTCTCTCAGTGCCTCTCTGTTCATCTCTCCCTCCCAATGAATCATTAATTTCCTCCCTCCCTGTCACCCGGGCTCGAGCAGGGGCAGTATTATAAGACTACGGTGCCCTTTTAGAGAGGATAACCAAATCCCCACTGGAGATGCTTGAGTAAATGAACGTGGGAAATGAGTGTACTTTAGAACACAGTGATACTCGTTCCACATGGAGAGGGAAGCCTTTGCCGGCTAAATCCTCTTGTCCCCTGCCTGGTGTTTACCCCCTGGTAACATATCGCTCCAGATCTGAAATCCTGACTATCCTCAAAACCCCATTACAGACGCTAATCCTCAGCAGTGCACACTCCACGCTCCTCGCTCTGGGAGGCATTATGGTTAGACTGAGTGATTTCATTTCCACTGAACCCATGTCAAATATTCCCAAGCATACATTTGGTCTTTTTTCTCAAGTTTTGATCTTATGCTTGGCCATAAATTACCGGTATCGTCACAGACAAGCTGATTGGGCTTGTTTGCTGAGGTTTATGGAACAGCAGGATGCTACATGTGGTGCCGCATGCTATGAGCAAGTGTGACGATGGTAACAAAAGTACAGAAAACAAACATTATAATGAGAAACATGATTCTTTATGCGTGGCAAATGTTGTTCTACAAACAGGGAGGAAGAGAATAGGGAAAAAAAAAAAAAAAAACAGTGAACATTTGGAGCCGGCTTGACTCACTTCTGCCAGATATATCTAAACTGATTTTACCTTGGTGTAAAAAAGGTCTGATTGAAAATAAGAAATACAGTCTGCATGACAAGAGACTGACCATAATCAGAGAAATGTGGAAATGTGGACTTGTTGATGCTGAAAGCAAGTCTGCAAATGAAAGCATGGACACAGTAGTTGCCCAAAATGCTACGTTGGTGTCAGAGGCAATGCCAAAGCTGGAAAACAAATGATCACTGTGGACAAAACTGCACTCCGTTTTTTTAGGCTGTGTGCTCGTTTGCGTGGCACAACAGGGAAATGATTTTGGATTTAATAAAGCAACATTGAAATAATGAAAGTGAAGCAGAAATAGGAGGGAGAAGCCAAAAAATGTTTTATCACTTTCAGAAACAGGCTCAAGGATAAAAGAGGGAGTGGAGTTCAGGCAGAGAGTCAGATATAATTTCTACAATTAGGATATGGTCTATACTGTGCTCAGTTTTTTATTCAGACATGAGTGGAAATCAAGATAAGGAGCCCACAAAGAAATTACTCATAAGGAGATATTGCCGTTACATGCCGGAACAGTTTTATGGTCATGCGGGCTCAAAGATACGAATGTGTATGTGGATAAATAAATGTGTCTCCTGACATAGATATCTTTAGCAGTCTGAGTAAGACCTGGATTTAAGGCTTTCTCCGTGCAGTTGACCCCGAGGGAGAATGTTGTGCATGAACATGGAAGTGAAGTAGAAGCAACTTTTCAAAACATACACTTTTCCTTTTATCACAGAGATATTGTATTCATTGAACTCGTTGCTAACATAAAATTCTGGTATTTTTGTCTGTATTCATTTTTATTTTATCATTCATTTTATTTAGATTTTGCTACATTTTTTTGGGGGGGGGTCAGGAAACAACAATATGTATAGGGTATAGGGATGCAATATGCATACATATAGTACAGTATACAGTATGTGTGTGTGTGTGTGTGTGTAAATTAAGTTTGAGTAATGAGTCTTAAACCTGCAATGCTTAGGTGCAGCAGAAACCAGGTAAAAACAAATGCTGATCATCACCTTTTAAGCTTATATCCTGAACTTGTTAACAAATATTGGCTAGTTACACACCCAACAGATAAAGAGCAACATTGGCATTGATTAGGAGTTGTGTTTCAGGCCACTTGATGAATGCTAGTCCAATATTCGCTCTCCTTTTTGAGCTCTGTTTTCGGTTTCCATTAGAGGGGTATATCTGGCTCTGTAGCCGCTGGAAGCTCACTAACATCGCCTGCTGGTCAGCGCTGGACAGGTGTGTTACCGTGTGTTCACAATGAAAAGAAGCGATTACACAGCTTTAGCCAGAATAGAGGCGTCCACGTGAGCTGAGGTGATTTGCATGTATCCTTGGGCTTTATGAATATCCAACACAAGAGAGGAGAGGGAAAGGGCGAGTGAAAAAAAGAAAACAATAATAGAAAGAACCAGAGTTTCTGGTGTGTTTTGTGTTCAGTCAGAGGCTGAGCTGAACACACAAGCAGGCACACTCCCACAGACACGGTTGGTGAGTTTGTTGCTAGGGGGAGCTTGCAGCTAAAGTCTGCAAAGTTGGTACATTAGCTTCTTGAGGTCAATAAACACAAAAGGTCTAGGGCTCAAATTTGTGTGAGTAATGCGAGGTGATGGTTGCTTGGCTTTCTGTCTGAACACACCTTTTATACAGTAAGTTTTCAGAGCTTCCTGGCTGAAAACAGCTGCCTGCTGGGGTCAAAGCAACAATACCAGAGCAGGGAGAGGAAACCACAACAGTAAAGCTGTGCCGTAGAAATGAATTAATCAAGATAAAATGTTCAGTAGAGCTGAGGAGGACCTGCAGAGTTGGGTGATAATTACCTTTACAACCTAAATATAACTGTCTGAGCAACCGATTTCATAGGAACATAGTCACACACACAGTCTTTCGATTCAGTGTTATCGAGTGCTGCAGGAATGAGTCCTAAAACCTAAATAAGTTATCGACTTTGGGACGAGGAAATCTGAGGTGCAAAAACACTAAGTTGTCTAAATGGGTTTTTGGTTAGATGCCTAAAATAAGGACTGCAGTTAACACAAGCTCAAGACACACATTTTATTCCATGACATAAACTACATCAATAAATCCCCCACTCTTGATATTTGTAAGCTTTTATATGTCGTAAAGACATGTAAAAGGGGACATCATCATACCACCGTCAAGCCCTTAGATGCTGTATAGCACTCTGCTTTTAGATTTATTACACGGGTCCCCTCTCTTTATGGGAAGGTACGCAGTTATTTAGAAAGCACTCTTAAATAAATTAACAAATTACTTTACTTCACTAATAAACCTCAATCAAACCTGCTCTCAGGACTGGATTACATTGTATGTTCCTCGGCTCCACTCAGAACTTGGGAAGACTGCTTTTTAGATGTTGTGCTCCAGACTCATGGAATAAGCTATAACACAATTACCTAACCAACACGTGTACAGATTGATTCGCTGAAAACATTTGAAAAGATTTAAAAGCATATTTCAAATATTTTCCAACTTGATGTCTTTGAATGTAGTTGTTTTCATTAGGAATTGATTTTTGTATTTTTGCTGTCTGGTTTTATTTTCTTTCTGATCCATAGATGTTTATTCTATAGATGTTTATTTTTCTGCTGTGGTAAATGAATTTCCCAGTTGTGGGATTAATAAAGTTAATCTAATCTAATCTAATCTAATTTAATTATGTAATCATTGAAAATGAGGGTCACTTGAGGGTCAATCCCGAGAAAATAAATAAAAGATGATGATGATGATGATGATAATCATTCCTAACATTAAAGTCGATCTACTCATCAATCCACTTTTACAGCCTCATTGTTTTTTTACTCGCGCCCTACAAACTACTACCTGCTTTGAAGAGGAAAGGCTTATGTTGAAGATGTAAGTGCACCAGATCAAATAAAGTTAGAAGCTTCATGGTGGTGACGTTGAAGTCATGCGACCATTATTTTACTGAACAAAATATGCAAGTATCATAAACTTTTGTTTGTCATGAGCTTATTTCCTGCAGTACTCCAAAAGCCAACGGAAAAATCTTGCTTTTTGTCGTGGGAACCAAGATGATGCTAACTTGCGGGTCGGCCTACAAACATACATCATCCCTGAAGCACTCTAATATAATAACATTGATTATAGCCACATTAAATATTCAACCTTCATAGTCCTGTGTTGGAATAGCGGACATAAAACTAAACATTCCCATTCCGGTCACATTCTGCAGTGCAGCTCTTGTTTGAGAAATGCAAAGCTCCCAATTTTCCTGCAGGAGCTTGCACTTATATGGGATCAACAGTTCCATACAGGAAAGGAAATAAAATCCACCTGTAATCTAAAGCTAGATAGAAATCTCTCCACAGATTTCTTTTTTTTTCTGCCTCTACAACATTCTATTACTTTGCATCCTAACTATTCAGGTCCATTGAAATACAGAGAGTAGGGTTAAAGTTTAGAAAGAAATGCATAGAAGACCAGGGCGGTCTACCAAATGAATGAATGCACTAATACAGAAATCAGCTACTGTATGGTCACACCTGTGTATATATATATATACAGCATGTCTGTATACACGGTGGTGGTGAATGGCCGTAAGATGTTTACAAATCTCAGCGAATAGGTCATGGTCACACAGCAAATGAGGGATTCTGTCACCATATGAAAAATCAGTAACAGATGCAGCGAGGCCTGCTGGCACACTGCCCATATCGGATCCTCTCGGACCCCCTCTAAAGCCTCCTCAGGGGGCCTTTAATGGAACAACAGCTGTGCCGACGCTATTTCTCATTTAACTCACTTAGAGGCTGCCTTCTTATCACAGGCTTAGAACAAAAACACTAGGTCGCCCTTCCAGCGCTTCCCCCTTTCTCTACAGCTCCCTAACGTGATTGTAAACTTTTAAAATTTAATTGTGGTTGGAGAATTGCTCTGTGAATTTGATCGAAGCCCCCGCTAGAAAGCAAATCCGCCAGTTTCCTTGGAGCAGAGCTCCCCCCGGCCAGCCCCTATCCTAGAATACAGGCAGCGAAGGAACACAGAAAGCTCTGCACACATAATCATACACACACCCAAGAGGGCACTCTAATATAATTAGGTACAAACCAATTATTCAAGCAATCAGTCTCAGTTTGATGATGTGTCAACACTCCTTGTCAGTGCTATTTCCCAAACTGTTCTTGAGCTGTATCACTAATTTTGTATTCATACTCAGCATCCATAAAAGCTCGCACTCTCTCCTCAATTTTAATCATTGTAGTCTCTGCAATCAAGAGCAAGGAAACTGTTGACAAGAGGTCAGAAGTCGAGTTATGAAATATTACAAAAGTGGGAATTTAAATGAGCCACTCTGCTAGTTATCCTCCCACAGTAAATGCCCAAAATGGACAACTTAAATGCATATTGCCGCCTTACCACGATGGGTGAGGAGGCAGAGCAATTTAAAAGCAGGGGAGAAATTTTGGAGACGGAAATAGACATGGATGAGACGAGGAAAGAAGGAAATAAACTACAGGTGATATACAGTAAAGTACCTGTCAAAAAGCACAATAATATTCCAAATGGAATGTGAAAAAGGGCATATTGAGCATATATAGTATGCCAAATAGTTGTTTTTTTGGGCAAATTAGTGTGACACATACATCCTGGTCAAAATTATTGGAGCTCTTGAATATCAAGTACATCATTCAGAATATCTTCAGGAATAACTGCAAATGAACAGATTTTGTATTACCAAAATATTTTAATAAAATGTCCAAGGTTCTCAAACTGAAGAGATAACAAAATACAAAACTTGCTTAATAATGAAATAATACAAACACGAAATGTACCCCACACACAATTACTGGCACCATATTAATTTACTTGAGCTTGTCCCTAAAAACACACAATAAAAAAAACCAAATAAAACTCACCTGTGCTCAATTTTCAGTGTCCACATGACCCAATGAATGATGGTTTTGCTGCATGACAGTGGGTCTGAATGTTTCCAGTTTCTTTTCCACAATGGCGAAAATAAATTGCTGTCTGAGAGCATGAGAAATGCCATTATCATAAAACATAACTATTCCAAACGCTATAAGGCACTAAGAAGAAACTCATTGAGAGAAGTCTGTGAAGGTTGGTGTGCATTGTGGAAAATTAAACAACGCAAGAAATTTGAAATAGCTTCAGCCGGACCTGGAGCTATGTGGAGGTGGTGGTTTCAGTCCGTACCACTCACCACTCTCGAAACCAAGTAGTGCTTCATGGACGAATGCCAAGGAGGACACCACTATTGAAAGAAAGGCACAAAAAGGCAAGACTAATGTTTGCAAAAGCCACAGCCTCTGTGGGATAATGTGCTATGGACAGATGAAACTAAAGTGAATTTTGCGGGGAATGCAGTGCATCAGTTTGTTTATAGGTAAAATGAAGCCCATAAGGAAACGAACACCCTACCTACAGTAAAACACGGTGGAGGCTCTGTCGTGCTGTGTGGGTGCGATGCTGCCTCTGGTACTGGAGGCACAGAATGTATCAAATTAATGATGAAATCAGAAGATTACTGAGGCATTTTAGAGCAAAAACGTGTTGCCCAGTATGAGAAAAAACTAGGTTTGAGGGGAAGTCTTGGGTCTTCTTAGCAGGACAACGACCCAAAGCTCACATCCAGCAGCACAAAAGAATGGTTGAAGGGGAAAGGATGGACTGTTTAAACTGGCCAGCAATTAGTCATGACCTAAATGCCATTGAAAACCTTTAGAGAGATCTGAAATCTGCCATTTCAACAAAGACTCCTGCTTGAACTTATAGCAATGGAAGAAGCATGGCAGACTACAGGAAGAAAGGTGTAAGAAACTTCTAGATGGCTACAAGAAACATTTAGAGGCAGTCAATATATTTAATAATTGTGTGAAATATGTTGAGGATATTGTCATTGCATTACTACTGTTCTTGTTGTTTTAATACCCAAGGTTTAGTTATAGATCCCTCTTAGACGAGAGAGAGCATCTGAACTATTGGATTTAAACAGCTTTCCTACAACTGGATACAGGTATAACATATACAGCTAACATACTTGAGTCAAAATAGGACATAAGTTTGGTCCTTTTTAAAAGTTTAGACCTTCTGCCACTCCTAGTGTAGTCACCAGAGAAAAGCAAGATGTGGGTTAATACCTGAGTTATGAGCTTTTTGTGATACTCTTTCTTTCTATTCTTTCTTTCTCTTTCTCTACAGGGAGCACAGGGGTCAGCGTAGCAAAGTTGTCAGCAGTCTCTCTTGTTCAAGGACACATTACAAGGAGCCATAGAAAGGGAGTTAGATGGCAAAGCACACACAGCTTTCTAATGGTTTTCTTTGGGTTTTTATGTTTTTTTTGGGCTACAGCCACAAAACCATGTTTTAGCTGTAAAACGCATCTCTCTCGCTACGTTTACACCTGGCGTCCACACTTCTGTGGAGTCTTCAAGCGCCTAAAACTGAGACCCATTTTAGTTTGAAAACTCTGGGGTTGCATTTTATTGTGGACGGGCAGAAACATTGAACTTTGGAAATGATGATGTCACGATGACACACGGTCGCTCCCTGATTGGGTCTTAACAGCCTCAACTACCAGTAGTGAAAGCAACATGGATAATGAAATACAAGTGTTACTGGCCTTATTATCTTTGCTAGCAGCTGTCGTGCAGTTAAATTCTGCCTTTGACTCATTCGCAGTATTTTGTCCGAATAATCAACTGCAGAGTAAACAAATCTGCTTCCTGTTTACACTGGCTCGCACATGCCCAGTGTACGTGAATGGTCATGTATGTATGCATTTTCAGGTGTTTTAGTGTGGGCAGGGATTGTTTCTAATACAGAGCTAAGACGATCATCTGGATGGTGGTTGTTTTCATTTTAAAATGCTGTTTCAAAATGAAAAATATATCATGGATGTAGCCTTTGCCACGCTAGCAGCATGACGATGTCAGTCAGATGGTCCACCACTTCGGTCACAATACTGGATGTGCACAATATCTGGTGGCAATACTCATGGATCACAGGCGAAGAATCCTCTGGTGATCCCCTGATGTTTTCTCTAGTGTCGCCAGCAGGTTGATATTTGAAAACCAAACCTAATGAAATTCCCTTCAGCTTTAGCTATGCTTTGTGCTCAGTCCTAATTAGCATGCTGACAAACTAATGAACATGGTTACCAATATACATGATAAACATCAGCATTGTCATTGTTAGCATGCTAATTCTGATATTTAGCTCAAAGCACCATGCTTCAGCCACTGTTGATGACATATAGGTGCTTCATAAAGCCAGGTTGATGTCAGTTACCTTAAGTCTTCTTTAAGTAAAGTACACGCACTGACTGTGACATGCTGCCTGTAAACAACCTTGTCTATACTACTATTGCTTACAGGCTCAAGGAGGATTTTTATGTTTCCTATATATAAAGTGAAAGCCACTAATGATGACGCTTCAACTATATTTTATCTATGTCAACTTCTGTTGACATGCTATCTAGCTAGCAAGTGATTAGTCCTAAAAATAAGATGCTTTGGGAATCATTTCTTTCAAAGCGTCCTACATTTCCTAACATCAAAATAATTTACCCAACCTGAAACAAGATTCAGAGGTAAGATCCTAAAATAAAGGTGAGCAAGAGATCAGTTGAATGCAAAGATGAGTGACAAACAGCAGATAAAGTTAGCTTGCTTACTTTTTTCAAATAAAAGACAGAACATTTTTGACAAGCTCTACCAGAGCTACAGCTGTTGGCTTCAGGTTGGTACCAGCCGTCTTAACCTTTTGACAACACAGCCACCTCTTTAATTCAACAACTGTCAGGTCGGGCTGCATGCAGTCAGCAGCAGCAGCAGCTCCATTTATTTCTGTCTTGTCAAGAAACACCAGCGCCGCCATCCTTTTTGAACTGACAGGAGCAGACGATGACATATGCCTGCACGTCACTGTGGGACGGTTCCAGGGATCCGGAGAGAAGATGACATCAAAAAGTCTCTCTGAACCTTTTGCCATTAGATGCTCATTTGGGAGATGAGCAAAATTTGCCCTTACCTCTCTCTGTCCCCGAAGTAACTCAACCCCTTTCTTTCCTTCCTCTTCCCGCATATTTCTTTCATTCTTGTTTTCCTTATTAGAGTCTTAGCTTGGGGCTAATCACCAGTTAAGATTCATCAAGGGGAGAAAAAAAATATCAGTGACTGGTGGACTGCAAAACATGAAAGCTTTTTTGACACCAATTACGGCACAAATTTAACAGAAAATGCTCCCTCTGCATTTTGCTCATGATCTATTCCACTTTCTTTAAGAAAAGGCAATAAGTGTAGTAACACACTGAACAAACAACTAATCTCAGGTATTTCCACTGGACTCACTGCTATCAACAACTTACTGACACAGACGCCTTATTAGAATGCCACACCAGCAGTACAGGTGAAAGGACAGTAGCTCCCAGGCCACAGGGCCCTGCTTTCATTTTGAGTGGCAGAACCATTCTGCATCACCCACCAACCCCCCAACACACACACACACACACACACACACACACACACACACACACACACACACATATATATATATATATACACACCCGTCAGACCATCTCATAACCCACCCCCCATTTTTTTGCTATTTCTCATTCCATTAAACCCTGAATTATTCAAAGCAGATGAAATTGATTTCTTGATAGTTTAATCGCAAATCAAAGCCGAACTTTGGGCCCAGTTCATTCCCTTAGGGCAATTTTTGACAATCAAATATTCATGGAGAAATGAAATGTTAGCAGATCATTTCTGCTTCTGGCTGATTAGGCAGACACAATGAAATTCAGATGGAGAAGAGAAGAAGGCATGGAATTAACTTATGCCAATATGCTGTGGAAAAATTGAAAGTCAGATAAGATTTTCAGGCTTGATTTTATGATTCAGGAAAAGCCCCTATATAGAGGGCTCGTCCTGTTTTGTCATATCAAGCCAATTTGCTGCATTGAGTAGCACAAGATTAACCAAACCTTTACTAAACTTCTTTATAATTAGGCCTTATGCTTTTATTTAACAGACAACTGGAATAAATTGCCATGAATCACATTGTTGGAAAAATACTTTGTGTTGATAATAAGGCAATAAAATGACAGCAAGTTTTCAGTTGACTATTTTTTGCATCCCTCGAGAGAAACACATGCAGTATGTCTGACCTCAGCGTCATTTCAACCTGACCCCATTTCTAATCCCAGCTCCAAGATTTTACCACATGAAACTCAGAAATTTATACATTATTCAATGTAGTCTCAATATAGTCCATTCAAATGAATAGGAGATTCACCAGAAATGACAAAATGCTACTTGAGCTTCTTTTTCAAAAGTATACAATGGCTTTTAAGAGGTTTCAGGGAGTTCAGGGTGACGAAGGTTTGAGAGGGATGAAGAATCGTACTCATCATCTAAAATAAGATTCTTCATCACTTTGAATGGACTGAAAGACTTTGCTCCTTCATAATATTTCCAACACATAAAGTTCAAAACATATTTTTGTTTAACAAAAAGTAATGAATAATAAAACTGAGTTTTCTTGAATACTATAAGAAAATGTTTTAAAAATGATTTACAAATGGGTAACTTGTTATTATTAATCCCATGTTGTATATACCAAAGCTTCTCTAGGGAAATTATTAAATATATATTTATTTAGGAATAGTTTTATTTTGATTTCTTGTTCCTTTCTTGCCAAGAGATAGATGAAAAGATCAATACCACTGTAAATAGTATGAACCGCCAGCAGCCAGTTAGCTTAGCACACAGCTTTTTTGTTTTTTTATTTTTGGACTGACCAGCTGTTTCTCCCTGTTTCTTTGCTAAGCTTTGGGCTAAGCTAAGCCAACCATCTCCTGTCAGTAGCTTTATATTTAGCATATAGATATGGGAGTTGTATCAATCTTCTCTACTCTTAGCAAGAAAGAGAATATGTGTATTTCCCAAAATGTGAAACTATTCGTTTAAACGCTGTCAGATTTTGTAAGCTGTTGCTTTCTCTGCACCAATGGCAGAAATGCAAATCTCTACATTCAGTGCATGTAGTATATTCATACATGTAGGACTGAGTAGATTCCGGTCACTGATGAAGGGCATGACATGTGGTTGAAAGTCTATAAAAAAGGCTCGGCAAACAGGGCGATGAAGTCAGAAAGTTGCAACAAGTTCAGCACCAGTTTACTGAAAACTTACCTCCTTTCACATGAAAGTTGGTTAAGTAACACTGCGCTTTCCAATCTCAAATTTCACATCCTTATCAATCCATAAGTGTGTTGTCCAAACCCAGACACAGAGGTGCTTGCAGTATGACTCATCCTTTGATGGCAGTAAGCGCAGATGTTCACAGTTAATTTGTTTGGATTGAGCGGATATGAGGGCGGGCACAACAAAGTATTTTTTTTAGAGGATAACAGTGTTATCTTATAAAAACACTCCTCCAGGTCAGAACCACTGTCTGCAGTTCATCATTTAATAACATTTTTATAAAAACATATTTCACCAAGGAGATAAGTTCGCAAAAGAAGTGATTTCTCACTTTTACGATAGTATTTGGAATTTGATATAAATGTATGTAAGACAATGAGTTACTCTTTTTTTATGACTTTGCAAATATAAATAATATTTACCAGTTTTATACTGCATAATGCTTCCTGGGCAGTGCTTTTTATATTGTAGATCAGTTGATGATTGCTAAAATACATTTTTTTCATATCAACATACTATAAATCCTCTCAATCATTTAAGTATTATACTATACTACTAACTATATTATAATTCTATATCAACATCATCGCAAGAATTTTAAAGGGAAGGCAAAAATGCAATTCAGTTTTTTTTTCTCACCCAAAGAATAAATTACCTGTCCATTACCAAACAAAAGGAGCCTAGGTATGACTGGAATTCACCTCAGAGATGTGATCCTTGAATGATTAAACTCCATTTGAGATCTCTGGGACTGCATAATAATGCTATGGGTTTCAGGATTTTTTTTTTCAGGTGTAAAGAGAAAATGGGGGGGGGGGTGACGGAGGTGATGAACGAGCGTACAAAGAATAAAAGGAGGAGATCAAACGGCATCACAGGGAATGAGGAAGTAAGGAGGAATTTTTAATATAGTTCTGCCAGCCTGCGTGGCTAATTCACTCACCATCCTTTCAGCTATAAGCAGACCGAATGTGACTGTGTCTTTTCAAGGCGAAGGATGAGTTACTCACACTGACAAGGAGTGCAGCAACATCAGATATATTAGTTCAACAGATTGCATTACTGCTCAGAACATACTTGTGCCCAGCTGCTTTCATCGCTCTGTAACATGCTTCACAGAGTTGGAGAAGGGTCCGTCTGTGGCCTGTAGAGCCTCCAGTTAAACCCCTTAACCTACAATGTAAAACCTGTGATGTCACTATTACATCTGGGACAAAGTTCATCAGAAAAGAAGATGGCATTTGTCAGTTTAGATGCAGTGTCAATGTTAGTCTAACAACAGTAGTCTAGTGTTAGCTTACTGTGTCTTCTGCAGTGACTGGCATCTCTGCCACTACAGTGTCTATTACCTTTGTGTCGGGCTCTTCAGGAACCGATGAATATATTTCATTCAAGACTGAAGAAAACAACATGCCTTTGTATTTTGAAGCTGAACACACCTGTAGTTACATTTTAAAAGGCCTTCTCAGCGATTCCTGTCTGCCTTTCATGTCTACCGACGCTACAAAGGGCATTTGCAGTCAAAATATACAATGTTTTGACAGCCTGGGACAGTTGACTGTTAATACTGCTAGTCTTTTTAATTTAAAAAATGTTTCCAGACCTTTGTGACAGCATGACGTTTATATAGAAGCATTAATGGAAGAAATGTCCAGTATTTATATTTTTTCAAGTCAACTGTATATTCGAATTTTTTCATCATACTTTCCCTATTCTATTGCATTGGATCTATTGCAACTTTTAGCTTTTGGAAACCAGAACAAATTAAGCAATTGAGACTTAATTCCACTCTTTATGCTAATCCCAATCCTCCAAACAGTATCATTGTCTGTGATTAATGGAGTAAAATAGTTGATATTTATCATGATTGAGACACTTAATAAAACCTGTCCATTCATTTTCTAGCTGATTATTTGAGTAAGATTCATGGTGGGAAAGGGGCAAGCAACTTCCTCAGGTTCCTCCCTGGAGATCCCCAGGTCCTTCCAGAGCAGCTGGGAGAGTCGCTCCAGCATGTGCGTGAGTGCGCATGTGGAAATATTAAATTAACTTGTGTTTCATGTTCAATCATAGTTCGACGGTGTAAATAAACATGAGGTCTTAATTATCATTTTAAAGATTACAATAACTGTCAGAATTTGAAAAAAAAACAAAATAGACAAGGAGAAAAAGTGGGTGTTATTTTACACCACAACCAATCACAACAGACTCTACTGAAAGGGGGGCGCGGCTTGAGGTGCTACAGGCCACAGCTGGACATTGTGCCATGGTTGTGCCACAAGATTTACAGTCTTGAGATCTTTGTATGATTCTTTGTTGAGCCACAAAACTCTTGATTAAGTCATTTTCCTTTCTGTGAGAACATGCATAATTAAGTACTTTGTTGTTCTCTCCTTTTCAAAAACAGACTATTGTCTTTATTCATATGTATATGTGGGTAGAAGAGGTTAGCTGCACAAAGACAGTGCAGCTAACCTCTTGTACTACAAAGCCCCTCAGAGTTAACTGTGTTTAATTAACAGCATTCACTTTCCTTCAGACTGAGGCTCTGGTAATTTAAGGCTTTTCAATAATGCAGACACCCACTGGATCGCTACAAGACATGCAATTCCTGTGGGATCATGACATGTATTATAGGAAATAAGCTATCCCAATATGCCCTCTCCAAGGTCAACATACTTGTATCATGCAATTGAAAATGGGTCTTGAGACTTTGCGGTCCTCCTGGTGCTCCATGAGATGAGAGTCCATTATTTATTTGTAATCGTTTGTACCACATGGGAACTTTCCTTCACACAATAAATACTGTATGTGCATTCTCACCGTTGGACATATGCACTGTGCAGCAGCAGTGGAGTGTGATACAAATCCATCTGAGACTGTGTACTCTACCATAGCACCAGGGGCTATGTCTCTTACCACCTTAGTAGCATATATAAAACATGCTCTGGGTCTATTTGCATAATGCATTAATGTTTTCAGTTTACTAAATTAATATTTTCTAATATGCAAAGCCAGCACAAGAAGAGTGGGCTACATTAATGAAAAGAAAAGAAAGAAAGAAAAAAGACAAACAGAGCACTGAATCTTCTTAATCCGGAGAATGACTGAGAACATAACAGTGTTTGTGCATGGCCTGTGTTCCTCGACTGCTGCACAGAGTGCGGCTGCCTGGCAGAGGACCTATTCCAGTTGTTAAAGTTCTCAGCAACATACATCATTTGCTGATATTCTGTCCAAGGTTACAGAAGTGCTTGCGTTTGTGGAAATTATTTCATGAGGCTCTGTCAGGCTGATTGAGCCAAAGCCACAAACGCACCTGTGGGCTACAGGCCAGCGTGGCTGTGCTGTTCATAATGAAGAAGGTACAGTGCAGTTTGTTTGTTTTGTTTTTTGTTTTTTTTTCTCTCTCTCTTTTTTTATTGTGCTTATGTTTTCGTGTGAGAACTGAATGACGCAGAATGAAAAGGAGGCGTTTGTAATCAGTATCACTGAAGCTCCACTGCCATCAAGTGGAGCTGCAAGAAGACTGCAAGTACGCAGGTAGAAACTGGCTGAAGCGTGCAGTGTAATCCATGGATGAATCATGCATGTAAAGATGTTGGATGTGTCTTCATACAAGATCCGAGACACGTGATCACTAATATTAGAACTGCAGAATGAAAGACATGTCTATGTGTTTGTAATTGTACTCAGAGCAAATATGGCAAAATGAAAAATATGTACAATATGTAAAAAAATTTTTAACTGCTGCTTTTAAGGTCATATTTTTATTATTTCCTGTACTGTACGAGTAAAAACTGATTCACCCTTGCTTGTTTTTGAATTATCTTCCATCAGGATTCATTTGGATTTAATAGGTGAAAGCCGTAAGGGGTAGTAACTTTCATGTGGATTCACCTGACTGGTCCATTTCCTCCCCAGCTGTGAAAGTGCACCCAATAGAAAATGTTTGACTGCCCACAGATGTTAGGCAAAATGGTCCTGTAGTCTGCAAATTAGGACACATCTGAAAAATGCACTCAAGTTCTCATGATGAGCAACAACTTTTTCTTCAACTGCTCATCCCTAGATGTAACCATTTACATTACATTAAACGTCTTATCCAAACACAACTCATCGGCCATTGAACCAGACGAGCAACAGTTAATTTTAACACCATCAGACAAAGAACAAGGTGATTTGAGTACAGGGAAAAAAAAAAAAAGGGTGCAACCCTTCAAGGCCAAAGTAGTCAAAGTCAAGACCCTCCCTCTAATGATAATGTACGTCCAGGAGGATTAAGTAATGCTGTTTCAGTTTGATGGCAGTTTTCTCCTTTAGCAAAGTCTTCACAGTCCCAAGACTTTGCTAAAGGTGACACATTTATAATGATGTGCCTGTGAAGTAAGATCTGATCGCTTAGGAAAAAGACTATCTTAACCTTTTTCCCTTTCTTAGACTAGCAAAAATGGCTAAACATGAATTTTCTTTATGCTGAAAGTGGTCATGTGACAGTCATGCTGTCAATGTCAGTGGTAAGATGCTTTCATGTCGCTCTCATTGGGATTGTACGACATTGAGGCGTGTCTGCTCACTGAGAGATATTGCTGTTTTCACAACTGAAAACAATGAGCGTACATTATTAATAACACTGCACAGCACATTACAGTATATCATAGGCTGTACATTAAAAAACGATCAGACCACATGGGAATTACTTTCATGTAGCACATATGCACACTCTCGCTGTTTCACTCACGCACTCACGAGTCTCAGTATAGGATGTAAGAAGATGATGCAAATGTAGAAAAAAATGCATATTTTAAGTACGATAGAAACTCATTAACATATGAAAGCTTGTTCCAGGGGTATATTGGTCTTTGATGAGTGTCTCTATGGATATTACATGTATCTTATATTTTATTTCATATGTTAACACGACAGTCATTAATGTAATTAACCATAGTTTCTTTTTTCTTTACAGGGTTCAATGTGGGATTTTCATTGAATCGGTTTTCCTTTAATTATTTTTAATTAATTTTAAAAATTTTAAAGCCATCTTCCCTTTGTGCCCCTCTGACTTCCAACAATAAAAGCGTTCTGACTTGTTTGTCAAAAAAAAAAAAATTCCATTTGGTAGGACAGCCTCATGACTGATACAATATTTTTAGGCTCGTTCAAAAACCCATTTTGGCAATATTTCACAACACACTTTGCTCTTTTCTGTGCAAATAAGGAGCTTCGTGGCGGAAGGTCACAGATAATGATGTAAGATGATGAAGTGGAAGGCAAAACCAGCAGACCACTTTTTTTCACATCTCAGACATGTGTTTGATTCATACAAATTGATTCCAGACAAACACGGACAGGCTGCAGTGATGTAAGACCCACAACCTCTTGTGCAAACCTGTCAGTTCTACCTTGCTGTTGCTCATGATGGCACACACACAGTACTGTATGCACCTGGTGTCCTGTAGGTGATCCCGATTGTCATTAACGGATCGTAGCTATGACTGTGCATGCCACATGAAGACGATAACAGAGCAAGATGGGAAACTGCTGAATGAGATTTAGGAAGACAATCATATTGACTCCCCGCTATTAGCTCCTGCTGAGACAACAGCAGAGTTGGACTCGAGTGTCCCAGCTGCTGGCTCGACCCACGCTGAGGACTCCGCCCCCTCCCTCCCCAACCACCGCCACCCTCTTCCCTCTGGCAAAAAGCTAGGAGCCAAGCCCATGGCTTTGCTTAGCTCAGCTCCATTCTTTGTTGAGTCTCAGCCCGCAGCCTGTAAGGTTAAAATGTCAGCTGGATCAATTTTAATATTCCAGATCTTGATTTCACTAATAATTAAGAAGACATTCAGCTATTGTGGTTAGACAGAAGTGCAAATCTAATCTTGATTCTCTTGACCTCATTTAGCTAAAAGAAGAAAAAAAAAAAAAAGATGTGTTAGGTTTCACTGTTTGATTAAGTCTGCTAAACGTCACATCCCATGCACAGCTGCACATCTGTAAGGTATCCATGATCACCGATATGATACGCTTTACATTTTCATGACGCAGAATCACATCGTAGGATCTGAGATTTTTAAATTTCCTAAACTCCGGGGAGAAACTTATTTCATTTCATGTCAGTGCGATGTGAAACTCAGCCTCCCAAGACCTTCACACTCAGACAACTAACACATCACAGTAAACATTTAGCTGTTTTGTCTCTGTAAATAACACTGTCACTGTCAAGTCTTTTCCTTGTTAGTGTATTTGGTGCTTGTCAGGGTACCTGTGTGGAGGCTGCCTATTTGATTTTTGCAGCCAAAGCATTTACACATTTCAAAGGTATAAGGAAAAATCTTGACATCTCTTTCCTTACATTAGGCAGTTTGGAAAGAAAGAAAGAATTACTGTATCAAAGTCAGGCACATCGCTGCAGTACAACCTGCAAGATTTTAACAACAACATATATAACATGACAAATATCAATAATAATAGTAGTTGTTGTTATTATTATATTATTTGTATTATTATTACTATTAGTAGAAGTAGCAGTAGTAGTGATATCACAGAATAATGAGGACCATCCATTGCACAGCTGGTTAAAGGGAACATAGCTCTTTGAGCTCCATGACATAACATTAATGCTGTGTATGTCAGTGCCTGGCATAACACTGTAAAAGAGCATAACATCATAACACACACAAGATGAAAATACACCAGGCCTACATATATATATATCATTATTTCAAACTAGGCAGAGAAGGACACAGTGTTGTCCTTGTGATACAATTATGAAAGTGGAAACTGCGAAAAAAAACTAAATAAATAAATAAAAAGACAACTATCCTGACATAATCCACTTACACTGCATTACTACATTTATTCAAGGTAGAGATATTCAAATATCCATTGGTTGAGTAGAATGGATGTTTTTTTATTATATGTGGGCATGTTTATTTTTTTAGTTGCAACCACAATTTGAAATGCTATAAAGGTCAGACTGGTCATACAATGAAATGGTGATTTATATGAGTCAATTTATATTAGAAAAGGAACCAGGTAGGGGTAAACTCTGTTATCTTTCCTTATGTAATCATGGTTGAAACACTGATTCAAAATCGACACAACAGATACAATAAATTGACATTATTAACATAAAAGTTTATTTGCAGATGGATTTGTGGTTTTCTTTACAGTGTAACACCCACTTATAGTTGATGCCTGTTGATGTTTGTGTTCCTTTTTTTTTTTTTTTTTTTTCAACCACAAAGTTCAGGTCAGAATGTGTTAAAGAAATAAGAGAGACAAATAAAGAAAGAACATGGATGTATTCCGACAAACATAACTGCACCTTCGCTGCTTGGACACCTACTGAAGATGCTCGTGCTTTACTCTTGTCTCACTGACATCTCAAGCAGTACTAATTAGACACATACTCCTTTTTCCAGTTGCATGAACACCACAGCGAGCCTGCCCCTCACAGTGGAAGAGGAGTTCTCCCTTCTCTTCCCACAGGAGGGTGCTCCTCCCTTATCCCTTCTGGCTGTGTAGGGAGTCAGCACAAATGATGATGGAGGTCCTGCAGGGTGCTATCTTCACTGAGCCAAGGGTGGTAATGGGGTTACAGTGTACAATTTGCTGCTCTGCCCCTCCAAGCTTACATCAGCCTCTCTCATCATTCCTCTTAAAAGTGGGAATCTTAATCGTTCTGCCAGCAGAAATACAGTTTTGGCTTTGAAGATGTTATTTTTCCCCCCCAAAGAAATAAAGTTTTGGCTTTGAAGATACTATTATTATAGTTATATTTATTTATTTATATCCCCAGAATGGACTAGAGTCTTAAAATGTGTCTGAGGCATTTTAGATTTAAAAACTTCAAAAGTGTTTTAAGCAGCATAGCCAATAAATTGGTTTGCAACAGTGTGTTTAGGTACTAAATAAGTCATATGAAGGTAAACCAGACATATAGTATATTCAGCTGTAATAGATATGGAAGATATAATAAAATATTTCATATATTAAAATCAAACTGTGAATCATTTTTGTATAAACAACATAAGCAAAAAGACCTTTGATGAGATTGATGTGTATATATGTATTTTATGATTTAAGTCCAGGTATGAAGAGCTGTCCTGTTAGTGTGGTATAAGAAATAAAATAAAATAATGTCAATTTAGCGACACCTTTGCACAGAGTGGAGTTCAGAGTTTGTCTGTATGAGAATAAAACTTTTGATGGCCACAAAAGGTTAATAATGGTAACACACATTCGTAATGAAACTGTGATGGAAGTATCAAACCACAGTGACACAACAAGTTTAACAATTTTTTTTTTTTTCATCAGTCTTTTCAGGTCATAAAGTTCTGTTGGGAACACCCATATCAATGTGGGTGGAAGTCATATAATTATGCCGCACTCCACCTTCATGTCAAGACTTGAAGGGCAAATTGAGGAAATCGATCGCCCTCAAGCATTAGTTCATCATGCACAATTTAACACAGAGCTGGCAAGAGGAAACAAATAAGGAATGAAATGAGAAGACAGACAGAAATGCACAGATGTGTGTGGATGAAACTGCCCCCCCCTAAAACAACACTGTATAGGTTATCGGTACAAGCAGCTTGTTACAATGTGTAGTTCCGTCTTATTTTATATACGACCTCGACTATTAACAGTTTTTTATCTGCTCTTTGTACTGTGCATGTTGTTTGATACTAATTGGTTCTTTGATTCTTTTCGATACTGGTTCTGTTTCTGCATTGCACATCCAACTACCAGACACTGATACTGATATCATTGTTTGTTACTTTATTTCTGCTTTGTTGCAATATTTTATACTATTTGCGTTTACTCTATTTTATTTTTTTGTTCAAGAACAGAAGTTACAAACTTAATCTCTCTCTATATATTATGTATCTCTACATTTGTGCAGTTGTACTGATTCACTGACAATAAAGATATTCTATTCTATTCTACTAGCCAAAGGAGGAAGCCAAGTGACGTAGTATATAGAGCAACAAAGTCTAGGGAGTGGATGGATGGATGGATGGATGGATGGATGGATGGATGGATGAAGTTCAAGGTCCTCCAACCTTAACGAAGCACTAATAATAACCCATCATAACCACAATCTTTCCCTAAAACCTAACAAAGTACTTTGTGTGCCTATAACCTAACCAAACTGGGACATAAGCTTAATTGCATGTTAATTGTTGTAACCATGACAACATCCTGTAGGTTCGGTATGTCTACCGCTGGATGGGGCACTATTTCAGGTGACACTCCTATGGGCTGTGTCAGATTGTGACAGGTGTCAGAGACGTGTCAGAGCGTGAGAATGACCTGTATGGTTTTTCAGGTTGGAGGACTGGTTGTTGTGGTTACATTGTACTAATCCAAACTAAAGGAGTGCATCTCACTTAATTATGTTGAGTCACCTGCATAATGTACAAAGGTTGAATTTCTGCTAAGTAAAGAGTATAATTGTTTTGTTTTTTTTAATGACTCAATTTTATGTTTAATCTATGGGTAACATTGTATTAATGCATAACAAATCTGCAAAGTATAATTACAGTCGTATGAGACTTACAAATTTCTTTCTTTCTTTCTTTCTTTCTTTCCTTCATAAGCAGAGCCTTGGCTGAATTTCCCCACTCGCATTACTGTTGCCTTAACAAGCAAAGATTTTTGCATAATATAATTTTTAAACATCTTTCAAAGCATGCAAATAGGGTCCTAATTTGTTTTGTCACAATCATAAACAACTATCCTCAGACGGCCCCCTGTTGCATTAGCACCAACAGCTCAGCTTGGCTAATATGTATTCCTAATGTGTTATAGAGACATTAGGGACAGGAGGTGTATGTATGAGAGTGCACTGTACTTGATCTCACTTGTCGGGAAAACAACAAAGTCCCAAGTTTCCTTTGTAAATCTGCGTGAGCCCATAGAAATGACACTGATTGGAGGAAGAAATCTAGACAGAGAGACAGACCATGCAGTAATGCACAAAGGCAGACAGACGCTGTAAAAACAGAGATTAATGATCCAAGCTGTATGACTCGGTGTGAGCTCATTGAACATCTGCATGTAGCAGAAAGCGGGCAGTTGGTGTGCATCATGACTTTTGGCACCTATGCCTCAGTCACATTATATCATCATGTCATATAATAGACTTGCACGGTGAGTGAACCAAAATCAGACAGTGAAATAAAGGAGTAAGAATCTGTAGACAACCACCTGTGCCTTGTAACTCATATGGCACTGATGGAAAAATTAGCAAATGGCAACATATAATCTATAACTACAATTGATTAATAATAGTGTACAGCTGGGGTCTGAACATTAACAGTGTAACTGTGGTGAACTTTTGCCTGAAACTTGTCAATAATTATTCTCATTATGATAATAATGTCTGAATAATGAATATACAGTAGATCTGTAGGTCCATATATTGTGACTCACATGACTGGACTTGTTGAACCATTATGATGATAATGGTGGTATTTACATGCAAACCTTTAAACAGTATTACCTACTAGGATGTGGATTGTCGAAGTGGATTGTCATGTGCTGAAGCGGAAAGAGAAAGTGTGTCAATCTGTCACCTCAGTATCAAATCTGACATTCTGCATGCAAGTAATGTGACGCTGGAGGAATTATAGGTTAATATGATCCAGTGTTACAATGTGAATATATTTCATTTCAATACAGTAAAAGGAGATGACAGAGAATGAAGTTCACAGTGCAGTTCTGAAACATGTACAATTGATTCTTCTTACATCCACTGAATTCAAAATCTAAGCTCAAGCTGCTCTCACTGCCACTATTTATTACTAGCATGTGGGTGTTGCTTCTATTTGCTTCTATTACTACTTGTTAAAGTAAAAAAAAGATGTTCAGTGCCAATACAAAGTTTCCATTTTAAACACATGTTGCTCCAAATATACTTTTTTGGTGTAATCTGATTTCATAAAAGGGTCACACTCTGAAATGAGCTGTGCAATTGTAAAAAAAATAAATAAATAAACTACTTAATCATAGTGCTGTAACTATATACGTGCAAAAGTAGTTTGGTGCAAGTTTATAAAGCCAAACTAGTAGTAAACAGATGAGTTCATTAAAAAACAATTTTTTTTCATGGCCCCAAAATCTTTTTTAAATCTTCTTTTTATATTTTTAGCATCTTCTGGTTGTGAAATAATCTACTATAAGGTTCGTATTAAGGATTAATTCATCATGGTTTAGAGACCTTAAGTAGTGTGGAGAAGGCTATCTGTTGCTTTTTGTGCAAGTAGCCCAACAGCTTCATGAACTTACATAACTACCCTGTTGGACTGGTGGACATGGTTTATGGAGTCCAGCCCTTTCTTCACAATGTCCTAAATAAGCAATACAGTTAGTAGTTACTTTCACACACATACCAACAGGCTTATGTAGTCTGACTGACATCATCAGGCGCTGATTTGGTTTTGTGGCATGTTCTATGGCCAGCTGTTGCCAGAAGACAGACAATGAACTGAGACTGAAGACATGTGTGCTGAATGATGTGGAAGGTATGAATAAAGCCTGAATCATGTGCTTTATTGTGTGACTTCACCCCATGCTTAAAATTTTACACAAATACAACACCAGTCAATCGGCTTTCCCATGAGATGATAGTGTATGAAGCCTTTGTGATTATGCTGTCTCTCACCAGAAGTGAAAAATTAGCTGTAGGCAACTTTAAGCATATAAGGAAGTGCACCAAGTCTGATGGCCTTTTCACATAAAGTATATGTATTTTATTTTTTTTAATTCATTCAATTCAATTCATTTTAACATATTAATAGACTAGGTCAAAACCTATAGTAAATGGATGGACTGCTTATAGTCAAATTCTGATTTTATAACAGCGACATTGTCTGACAAAATCACCAAAACACATAACTTAAAGACAAGATGTTGCTGTGATTTCGACTATAGCCTATTTACTATTTAATTACCTATAAAATGATCACTCAGACAGAAAGTTAGGAGAGACAGACTATCTTTCTTTTTATTAAGGGCCACACGTCAGACTCAAGCAAGGGTCTTCAGGGTAAGGACTAAGCCCAAATCGCACCTACTCCACCAGGTGAGCCACCGTGGTGCCCTGAGACAAACTATCTTCCTTATTTTGTCTGTCACACAGCTCACAGAGTCCATCTGGGATCCACAATAGTTTAGCCCTTATTTACTTCCAACTCCAGAATATAACAGACTTTTGGCAGGGCTTTTGTCTAGTTCCCTCAGTTTGATATATAGAATTGGCCATGGTGGTATTTCAGTGTAAAGCCTCATTTTGAGTCGCTCCCATCTGTCCTGTTAAAAGTTATTGCATTATGTGTTAATACAAAATCAACACTTATTGAGATCGTTTCAATTATAAAGTCCTCTAGAGAAACCCTTTATTTCTCATCAGGACTTTTATTGCTGTGCTGTATTGTCATATTGTCTCATTACCAGTTGAGGGTGTTACTGTTGTTTACATGCTATTCAGATCTTCTAGTTTCTTTAGCAGTTGCCAATGGCTTCTGTCTCTCCCTCCGTCGCTCCTGCTCCCTCTGCTCTGTGTTTCTTAAGTTTAGTTATTCCTCTGCTTCCTTTAGTAATAATGGTACATGTAAAGAAAGTAGTTTATTTGCGAGGCTCAGAGTATTGGAAGTGCTCCTCTGCTTCCCTGCAGTTCCCAAGCAGCTTGCAAACCAGAGCAGCTCAGTAGACTGCCTGAAACAAGAGGTGTAGCCCTCAGTCCCCAGTTAGCATCCATACACAGTTCAGTCATGTACCAGGTTTGTACCCAGTTTGTTTGAAAAAAAGTCTCCAAATCTAGCAACAATGTGCTTAATTTGGCAACACTGCACTCCAACTCAGTGAGACATTCGACTGACCAGTGGTGGAAATATGATCAGTCTGTCAGTCAGTCAGTCAGTCAGTCAGCGACATTCCAGGTTATAGGGATGGCCCTGCTGTTGCAACCCAGCCAATAATCATCTATATTCTATAGTTTAGCTGACATTATATAACACATTATAGTGTGAGGTGATTGAATTATTATAATATTTAACCGTGAGGTCACATGTTCACATGCCATGCAATATATGATTGTTGAATATTCTACTCAAAGAAAAATCAATGTCTTGAAGGAGTTTATGAAAAAGGTTCCTTTCGAGTTGAAACAGTCAACAATCGATAAACCTGATAACTTAAGAAACTGCTGCACCCCAGTCTGTGGTTGGTACCCAAAACCTGTTTGCAAGAATGTATTCACATCATAGAATTTGCTTTGTTTGAGCCTGTCTGTCATGAATTAACCAGTTTCTGGGACAAGCCCTAGGCAGTGTGTAAGTTTGGATACCCACCAAACATAATGTAATACTAAAACAAGGGAGTGTTTTGTAATAACTCTGTGGGGCGGCATTCTGTTAACTCCCAGACAGATCTTAGTCTGAACCTGTTTCAAGGAATTTCACCATGTTGCAATCAAAAAGCAACAGCCCAGTAGGATTAAAACTATTCCTTGCTAACACAAGTGTAGGCTAGTATGAGACATATTGAATAGCCTATCTCTATGTAAGCCTGTTTTTATGTAAGAAGTTGTGCACACATAGGTGGTATCAATGTTCTCATCAAGCTATTGGCAAGAAAGCAAATAAGACTGTTTCCGAGAATGTTAAACTATATTTTACTACGTAATAGTTTTCGAGTCAGGCTCATTTTCATATATTATATCTAATATATTCTAAATGCAAAGCAGGATGATGACATACAATGAATGCTAACAAAAAAGTCTAGTTATGTACCATATTAAAAGATTATATTGTACGTTGAAGAATAGCCGTTTAGCCAATCTGATATTGTTGACTGATTATTTACCATCTTTAAATAGCCTCAATATATACTATTTCAACTTAGCCGTGGACAGTCATTCTCTCCCTCAGCTACATCAAAGCTTAATGTCGGGTGACTTCTTTTTATGATAGCATTACAATTTTCTCCTGAGGTCCATCCCTTTCCTAATTTGAAAATGAGAGCACTGTGCCTGCCAGCATGATTTACAATTTAAATTTAAAAGCGGACAGGGAAAAGAAGAACTCCACCATTACACACATTTAATGGACAAATTTTTATATTCTAACTTTTGGATTTAGCGTTTAATTGGATATTGTGCTTGCAGCCTCCCTTTAACAGGCACTAGGGAAAAAGAGAGGCCTGTAATTTGAAAAGGCTATCTGTTGATGTTTTTCATTTTCACACCTCTACTGGTGTAAAAACACATATTCTAATGAGTGTGCACATGTTTCATTTTTTTTCTTTACTCCTGGGTTCTACAATAAACCTAACATGAAACATTTGGTATTGTTTTAAATATCTACATTTTTAAGTAAACCAGAAAGATAAATATAGCAGCAAGGAAAACTCTGACACCTAACTTTCATGCAACACTTCTTTAGGGGCAGGACATAAACAAAGGAGCTTCACTTCATTGGTTAAACTACCCACATGCAAATGTGTTGTCACAGAAGGTCCAGCCTCATTCCCAAACTCTTCACATAAGCTCCAGAGAGAGAGGAGAGACAGACTTGGACTACGATCATCTCTTTTCTTTTTCTCTGATTTGTTGAAACACAATATGTAAGTATGTTCTGCATTTTTAAAATATGCCTCCACATTTTCAGTTTTTAGGCACTTAGCTGTCTCTGTTCTTCAGTGTAGTTTGAACTCATCTCAGATAGGTCATCTTTTGACTCATAGTTGTTTAATTCACTGAGAAGTTTTCTTCATTCTTTACCTCTGTTTTCCCGCTTGCAGATTATTCTGAATTTGCTGCAGCTGCTCAAGCAAAGACAACTGACTGACAGTGTAAAATCTGAGAATGAACTGTACAAGGTAAGCTAATGTGCTTTCATTTAACTGTTCTTGTGAGAACTAACAGTACCTGTGTGTCAGTCATTAGAACAAGTTGTAAAGGCAGAATTTCTACAGCAGAAATATGTGCAGTCATTCTGTGTGACAGTAGATGTCATTGTAACCCCATCACGGCTTCCTCCTCAGAGTTCTCCATGCCTTTGGTAGTCACCCCAAGCCCGCTGTGATGCCGGTCGACCTCGCTGTGTGTCTGAGCCTCAGTCAGCGCCAGCCTCTTTACCAGCTGCTTTCCATGTCCCCTACGAAACCGGCAAAGCGTCCCTGTCAGCCGACCGACAGCCTGCCGAAGACCAGCCGTCAATCTCCATATCTCTCCACTTTTTCTTCATCCTCCTTGCTGCTCTCCTCACCTGTGCCCTCAGAGCCTCGGAGCTGTTTCCGCAGAGACAGCGGCACTGTGAACAAAAAGCGTGTGGTGTTTGCAGACGCGAAGGGATTGGCGCTCACTGCTGTGCGGCTATTCATCCCTGAACCTTCCTCTACCACTCCTGCTCTGCTGATGAAACCCTTGCCGGCCAAACTGCAAGCCCAACAGTCAACCCCAAACAACCTGCGGCGCTACAAGTTGAGGCTGGCCTTCCCTCAGCCGACACTGGACTTTAAAGCCTTCCTTGCACGTTTGAGAGAGATGCATGTACAACTGGAAAGCTGCAACATTTCAGAACGCTCTCTGAGTGGCAAAGTGTGTGTCTCCCATGTCAGTATTGAGAAAGCTGTGCATATAAGGGTGACCTTTGACTCTTGGAGGAGCCATCATGACATTCCCTGCACATTCCTGCAGCAGCTGCGCTGTGGGGGTTCTGATATGGGTGTTTTTGCCTTCGACTTAAGCTTACCCCAGAACATCGATCCAAAGGAGCGGATCGAGTTTTGTGTGTCCTTCAGGCCGGGACCTGGTGTAACACCACACTGGGATGACAACAGAGGGAAGAATTACAGGGTGTGCATGGATGCATCAAATGCTAACCAAAGCGATGCTAACCATTTCTACCCGACACTATCAAAACATCAGTCACCATCTTGGCCTTCGCACGTGTCCCTCAGTATGCAGAACTCTGCTGATCTGCAGTATCTTCAAAAGAGTTTATCAAGGAGAGTCAGGGCAGAGTGGAAAACTTTGTGTCCAGCCAAGTGAAATTAGCCTATACGTTCTCCACAGAGCTATGAGGATATGTAAATAATGTGAATATATTAATCAACTAATATTTAAAAGAGAGTGACTGCTTCTAGAGATGTTTGATCTTTCTCAATTCTCAGTGTTAGATGGTCTATAGCCTACTGTTTAAAAAGCAGCCCAACCACCCTGCTGAAATGTGAACAGCACATACGTCATTTTTGTTCTGATTAAAAATCCATTGTTTTTTAAAAGCTTTTCTTTCTCTTTTCTTCCCTCTGTAGAAGATACAAACAAATCATTCTGTACCTGTCCATTTACAAAGTGCACTGTGCAATAATAGACATTGTAGAATGACACATGAGCCTTGATTAAGATACCTGGGCCCTAGAGGAAAAAGTGAAAACAGGAAACCTGTTTTTGTCTCGGAGAAAACATACGTCACATGGACAAAGCGGTTACTCCGAGAACCTTTTGTACTTGCAGGTACTAACCCCATTTTCTCCAAGCATAGTGAATGAACGGCCATGCTCATGATGTACTTTCACACAGCCGTCCATTCTCTCGACTCAGGCTCAGATTTCCATCTCGCATACCAGACAGAATAAGTCAACAATTCAACACAGATGGTTTGCACAGGAAAGTCCCTTCACTCAGACACTAGTCACTCCCCTACCTGCTGTGAAAAGTTGAATAACATGCTGGAAATCGTTACTTCTTGTACTGTACATGATTGGTATGGTAAATAGTGGGTAACCATGGCAGCATCAGAGCAAGCGAGTACTCTGGATAATGCGTGGGCTTGTGTTTACATGCAAGGGCGGGGTCATTATTAGACACTGCGGCAGCCAACTGCTGTGAGACAGTGTCTCTCTCGCTGCTTCTCCTGTTCTACTCCTTCTTAGTCACCTCTCTGTTAGACTTGTTTCTTTGTCTTTCACTTTTCTCTCAGGTTCATATCCTCCTGGCATAGGGGTACCGCCTTTGGGAATTGTCACAGCTGAGTTTCCATGGCGCATGTGAGCGGTAGACACATGTAGCAAGTTTACGCACATTGTATCTTGAAGCACTTATCTATTTATTAGACTCAGCAGTGTTGAGTTGGTACCTGGTGTTACATGTGAGGGGGGGGGGGCCTCCTGACATCTAGTGAATGAGAAGCTAAATAAAACCCCAGAGGAATGATACATTATCAATGCTAGTAAATGGATGTACTTCTAGTTCATCTGAGAGTACAACCAAGTTTCTAATGATCTTTACTAATATTTTGCAACTTGGATTCCAGTGTCAAGCAGAACTTTAAGTTCGCACGATGCTGATTAAGCGCCAGGTTCATCTCTTTGTATTTCATGGTACACCGCATTTTTAAATCTAGTGGCATTTCGTGCCAGAGTACCGGAAGCGATGTGTTTTATGTCAACCAACAATGATTTGTTTGCCAGAGCCAAGAAAAGTTTCTGATGCTCCAGGTAAAAAAGAAACTCAGTTCATTCCAGAAGTAAGGCACGTAAACACCATGGTAACACCAGCATCTAAAATGGCTAAAAGTAGTGGCAATTTATTTCATTTCGATGGAATTGTTTGCAATTAGGGGCAACGTTAATCTGCAAAATTTTTTTGCATCAAACTTTGATAAATGTTAACCCGTGCATTTGTGCTGGGGAACAATAGCATGCCATCTTCACAATGTGTCAGAAAGTCCAAATTAGCTGTGCTGCAACATTCACTCTTGTTTAAACTCCTCTGTCAGAGTCAAAATAATCTCACAAAAGAGCAGAGAGTTACTACCATGAAACCAGAGTCACTGGTACAAGTACATTTCTTCAGTGAACTGTGTGAACTTACTATCCCATTAGCTATATTATAAGATACTGGAAACCAGTCCTCCCACAATCCAAAGACATGCAGGTTTAGGTTAATTGGTGACTCTAAATTGCCTGTAGGTGTGAGACCTGTCCAGGGCCCCCCCACCCCACCCCCCACCAATATATGGATAAGGGGTATGGCTAACGAATGAATGAATATATTGTAACCAGTCTTTCCCAGTTCAGAGTGGTGAGTGCAATCACTCAATCTTCAGTGATGAATTGAATGGCACTGTGGTGTATGACATCCAGCGGTTTACCGCAAAGGATATCTCCATAATCCAGTGTGGTTAGTAAAGAGTATGAGTTGTGTGAGGGTTTTTTTTTTTCTTCGTTTCTACACAGACAATCAGTGTGACGCACAAAACAGTTCTGAGCATAAAGGTAGTGAAACAGAGCCTGAACTCGTAGGTGTTGAGTGACAGAAAAAATACAATAATGTTTGACTTGTTTTCTCCTTCTCTCTGTCTCCCTCTCTCTCTCACTCTCACACACTCACACACACACACACACACACACACACACACACACACACACACACACACACACACTCTATGTCATTTGAAAACAACTCTGACAAATGATGTCATCCTGACAACAGGTATCAGAAAACACTCACGTGGGTTATTTTTCAAGCCACTGACAAACAATCAATTTTGTCACTCAGTTTGGAAGACTGGAGGACGCCTTGTGTTTTGTAACATGCATGGTGATACTGGCCTCATCTTCCACTGCTAACACTGTTTCGGCGTCAAGGTGTTAAATTATGTTCTCAGCAATTTGGACTTGGCTTCAAACAACAGTGTAAACAGTGTAAATCTCCAATTAGCAAATCAGCACAAGATGAAAACACCATCATAATCATCATTTCCCTCACAACAGGCTTCTTGGTCAATCCAAGACATAACCAGCTGCACTAGCCACTTATAGCTACCTTACAGTAACAACAGCAGATGACTCATAATATTACTAAGTGGTCAATATCTATTTTTTCCTCCTTGCATTTGCCATTTTGTCTCATTTTATCTTCGAGCCAGCAGCAGCCACAGCTGGCTGATGGCCAGCGGCCAGCTACCAGCTGCTGTTGCTTACAGTGCTGATGCTTAGTGTTGTCTGAACAAAACCCTGAAGACTGAAACAAAGAGTGAGCTGCTGGGAGCTAACAGTGGTGGCTAGCTGAAACCAACACATTCGGCTTCAGTGATTAGATTCGTTTTTTTCTTTGTTTTTTCTGGTCCCAAATGATCTCACAAGCAACCACATCTCACCTGCAGCCCTCTGGTGCCCTGGGAGTTGTACATAACAAGTAAGAACTGTGATAGAAATAACCAGTGTCACTAGCGATACAGAATGAGCTGACGATAGATTGTTTGTGACAACACTGTTTGTGAATGTTTGTTGCTGTGATTTGTAGTGGCTAAAAGTGGCTAACAGCTGCTTCTGGCAAAATGAATTCATTAATTCAGTAAGAGTGACCCTTAACTGCAGAAAGGTGCATTGCATGTTTGTTTTGCATATTGTATAACTACACGTTTGTGCATTTTGTCAGGCCAGAAGACCTGTCTGTTCAGATTGTGTCTGTCTATTATATAATAAAAGTTAAAGTGTAAAGTACTTGCAGTTTAAAAGTGTGCATTATATTATAGTTACAATAAAGAAAATTCTGTTTATAAAGGTCACGCCATGTTTTATTTGCTCTGACTCTATGGGGGAAGGAGGGTGACTGTGCCGTCACAACTACTTACTGGCCGATGTACTGAAGAAACCTACGTGACACAAACCCCCATTCATATCCACAAAATGTAAAACAAAGGCAAAATGAAAACCTGAATATTATTTCTCTCCTTTTCTGTAAATACATTTTTATTATCTGATTATATGCAAATATTACACACTGGATATGGGAGTTTTACAGATAGTATGGAAGGATAGATGAAAAAACAAAGCATCGGATGACAGGTATACTACCGACTTCATCCTGGAAGCCAGGCAAAAAAAAGGTAGACAATAGTGCCCTCTAATGGCAACATAAGTGACAGGAATCACATTCAACATTACACGCTGGAATGACTGGCTATAAGTAGAATGTGAGGTGAGGTAAAATGAGAGATGTACATGTAATTGTGTTTATTGTGTTGAGAACTTTGCAGTTCCACATGGAGTGAATGATGGATGGTGATAGGTTTGTAAAATTACAGTGTGAGAAATGCGTTGTCTCATACAGAAATCATGATATTTTGAATGTGGCTGTACAGCATAAGGTTTATGTGAAAAGATCTTAACATGATAATGATTCTCAATAAATTAACAAAACAAACTGTCACTTTTGAAAACTATTTGCAGATATCTTTAATGACACTGGTCGCTGGGCAGGTGCTCGTGATCGGGGTTCCAATGTGAACTGGCAAAACACTCAGCGGCCTTCCTGTCACACTCGCAGATGAACATCTCACATTCGTTGTTTTCGTCTGAGGAAGAGAACACGTTGAGATTACAAATAAAAAAAAAATGAAAGGAACTGAGAACATTATAGATTCTTTTATAACAGAGACAATTTGTTCCCATCAATGTGACAATAACAATAATACAGCAACAGAGGAGGGTAAAAATGCATCTTACTGCAGGTTTTATGAACAAATGAACATGTTTATAAGAACAAATGAGCAGGAGAAGCTTTTTGTTTTGGTGTACTCACCGGTGCAGGTGACCTTCTTGTTATTTTTATCACAGCTGTAGTCATAGAACTCGGTGTAAGGGTTGTCGATGATGGGCCAGCACTCAGGGTGCTGCATAGCATCGCTGTAACACTGGTCGTGCACTTGACAGCACCTACAGATATAAAAAGAAATATTCAAAACAGACCGAATAGGCTTTTATTAAAAGTCATTTTAGAATGAAACAGAGTAACTGAATCATCACCTGTCCAGATCATCCACAGGTGTGCCAGAGCCTCCTTTTCCACAGAAGCAGCCGTAGTCAGCGTAGTCAAAAACAGGCCAGCTCTCAGGCATCACACAGAGGATCATTCTCCTAAACTGGTTCAGTGCCTTGTAGTCCAAGGACTGGGCTGAAACACAGCAAAGTGGGAACAATCAGAATCCGACTGGAGGATGCATATATTCAGAACCAACATGTATGCCGGACAAACAGCTGTGTGTTAAGTTGAACTCACCAACAGAGAGGCCCGCAACCAAAAGACACAGAATCTGGAGGGTATTCATCCTGTAAATAAGTATTTCTGCCAAAGTGTAGTAGCTCTCACTCTGAGATCAGGATCCTCTTTATATAGCAACCATGAGGACCTTGGGACCTGCCCTGTCAGCTGTTCATACGACACAGAGTCGCACACCTCACTGTGCACGGGATCTGACGTTTGAACACAGACCAGCATGTGTAAAAGTGAATCAAAACTCCCACACTGTGAACTTTCCATAACCCTGTCTTGTTGTCAAATATGTTTGATGTTCTTTCTGGACTAGACTTGGTAGGCTGTTACGTGAAAGACCCATGTGGGAGGCACTGAATATACTGACAGGGTTATAAGTCATGTTTAAGACTCATTCATTTAAAAGGTTTGAAATATATCATCAAAAACGTTGTTTTCAATCTCACTGTTTGACTTGATTCAAGTAAATCTCACCTGCCTTGTTTTAATTGTTAATTGTTTAGCTAAATACAAGGGACACGTCTGCTACAGATCCTTCAGCATGCTTTACCATTTACTTTTAGCTGTGAAGTTTCAAAACAAAAGCATCTTATTTCAAGTTTTATTCTTTTGGCTTGCACAAGGGATATTTTAAACTTGTCTTTAGGGACAAAATATCTAATTTCACGCTTTAGTTGGTTGTTTCTCATAATTTCATTTTTTTTTCAACCTGTCAGTCTAACTACACTAATTAAGAATTCCTGTGGCAGATTTATTTGTAAAAAATCTTATCAAGTGACAATCCCTTGATACAGCAGCCATATTTTCTTGTTTCGAGCAAAAGCATGTTCATATCTGAAACAATTTCCCTTAAATATGTTTGCCAATGTTGGAACATTTTCAAAAGAAACCTTAATGCTACATTTATACCCCCATGCAAAAAATGGTGTTCCCTGACAGAAACCTCATTCAACATTTTTGGGACGAACTAGAACACACAGCTTCAACATCAGTGTCAACCTCACAAATGCCCTTGTGGCTCAGTGGGAGTAAATCCACCCAAACAGGCTTCAAAATCTCCTGAAACACTTTTGAAGAGGAGACGAGGGAGAAGAAAGAGAAAGCGATTAAACGTCCCATATTTTACACTTTTCCAGTGTTTTATTTTAAGTGTTGATCCATAAGAAGATATATTTGTGGTTTTAAGTACCAAAAACCATCTCAGTGTAGTTTAGCATCTCCTCTCTCAGGCTTCTCTCTGGAGCTCTAGTAACACCAGATCGTCTCTTCTGATTGGCTGACTGTTTTCTGAGTGATTGAATAAAAATATAGCAGATTTCAGGTAAAAACTCAAACAAACCAAATCCTGCATGGCTGGATGGTGGATCCATGTGAGCTGGGCTTGGGACCTGGCTGAGGTTGGTGACAGCTTTGTTGTGACATCACAATGTTACATTAGTCCTGACGGCTCATTTTAAGGCTCAGTTTCCGAACACAGGCTGTGTGTATTTCTCTGTGGACTGACCACTTTGGTACTTTCACAGTATTAATATGGAACATAGACCTGCTTTATATAAAAAATATATGGATATCTCACTTTATATAATATTGAACCTTTAATGCCCATGGTTTTTGAATTAGATGCTCAAAAATCCAATAACAGTGTAAAATTCACATGTCCACATGTTTTTGGCCATCTCAACCAGTAAATGATAAAAAAAAATTGATGGGTCCCCAAATTGTTTATCACTACGTGTATTTTCATGCAGATCTTAATCCACATATAGAATAAATGTTTACCATCAACACATTTTCTGTGATTAAAATAAATAATGTAGCGGACCAAGTGGCTTTGGGTGAGATTTATGCTCCCTTAGTGATTTTCCAGTCTCTGTATAATCTATCTGGGCTCCCTCCATCCTCTTGATCATGGGTCAAACCCTGGTCAGACATTTGTCATCTGTGTGTGACTGTGCATGACACATCAGGATGTCCATAAATGTCCTATATGCCCTATATGCCTTGTCATAAGTGTAGCTACATTGCCACACACCAAGGGAAAAATTATAATTACTCAATGCCACTTGTTGCACATAAGTCGGCAATTTATAAAATGCATCATTATTTCTTAATAGGCAGTAAGACATACTGATAGAATCACTCTATGTGTAACATCACTGTAAACGTACATGAGCTTTCATATTTTAATTAGGTTTTTTTTTGGCTTACTGTAAGAAAAATAGTCCTATGTCAAACTGTTGTAAACAAGGTATGCTTAAGTAAAACCTTCTGTAGACACTGTTTGTTGCATAATTATGTAATAAATAACCTCATGCCCAAAATAGAGAGATAAACATGAGACTAAATTAAACAGCAACTTCAGGTTTTCTGCCATATGCAAGGGGACATGGAAACTCCCATACTTCCAGAACACACCTATGATTACATAAAGAGCAGACGAAGGTTGAGAGCAAAGTGCTCAGAGGCTCAGGAACAGTGAAGTGGAATGTTTCTGTTTTCTCTGGCAGTTCTGTGAAGTAATAACAGTGATCTTTCTTCATCCTTATTTTGACTTTTACCATGTTTGCTTGAAGGTCATTCTGTATTTTTCTCAAGTACTGTATATATATATATACATATATATATATATATATTTTTTTTTTTTTTTTTTTAATTAGCTTTATTAGTGTATAAAAAATAAAAAATTCATTAAGGAAAAGCTGCTTTAAAAGTCATTTTCTGTGCAGCTTTAAAACCTCCTCTCTTTGAATACTCTCACTACAATATGTCAAATGATTTGATAACCTCATTGGGAAAAAGAAATAAATGTAAAATAAAATAATACTGTGGACAAGTCAAATGACACTGTTTGGTTCATCATAAAAATGACCAGTAGAGAATAAATTGCTTTCAAAATCCCTGCAGGGTTTCCTACAATGACTGTGAGTCAAAACAAGCCATTGCCCTCTACACATGGACTCATGAGTGTTTTAGTGAGGCTGACAATAGGCAGATATACACACACAAATAAAACAAACTGCATATGAATCTTTACTGCAACTTATCTTTAATACAAATATCTTTGAAAATGTATACACACCAGCATGGTTCAAAGGCTCAACAACATTTTTAATGATACTGCAATGTATTTGAATATCCAGCATCTTGTCATCAATAAGTCATTACCATGTTAGTTCTGAGACAATAAAACAAAAGAGACTATGACTGAGGAGTGTCAGCATCCAGTGGCCTGTAACCAACATCCTGGTCTCATTTGTTTATGGTAATTACACCTAGATAACATAACTTGGCAATGATATGTTGATGGTTCAAGTCATAGGCTACCTTTTAACTTAAAATTCAGTCCAGTCTTTCAGACCTCATGAAATACACACTGACCATTAACAGTGCAGACAAACATGTTCACTATAACGCCTCTTCAGTAACAGTTCCAGTCTGATCCTATGCTGGTCCCTTAGTCAGTGTTGTGGCTCTTCAAGCAAATGTCGGTCACTTTGTTGTCATTGTCAAATAACGTTCCTGTTGGGTCTTTCTTCATTACCCATGGATCCATCTGAATTTTCTGCATTACTACTGAAGATTGGCAATGTGTCATGGCACAAACCTAACGATCCCATATTGACTAAGCCAGCAGGGATCAACTCTATGGTGTGGAATGCATAAACACTGTATAAAAGAAGGAAATTATTATTGTGCAATGGTATATCAGTGTGAAGACCACTACATATTCTATATAAAATTAAATGTTTATTATGGTAATGCAAATCTAATGAGTTATTTAGACCAGATTCATTTATGAGATGGTTTTGGTCTCGACTACATCGTCTTAGTCCTAACAATCTGCTGAGATACTCGACTGGAATGGTAATGACTGCAACGCTGCAACTATACTGAGAAAACTCTTGACAACAAAACAAATCACATCATCAACCAAAGTAGAAAAAAAATGATATAACTAAATACATCACAAATAATAGAAAAATAACTACTGTGTGCTCTGTGATCATACTAAATAAAATACAACTAATAAATACAACTATTTTAAGATAAAAAGGCAAAAGAAAACAGTGGATAACTACTGCAGTGCAATTTTTTTCCTTCTTTGACCTTCACATTCACATTCTCGATTGTACCACTGTTGTCTTTGCAACCATAGGAAGGACAACAGCAACCTCACGTATCTGAGGTCCTTCAGTCCAATTTCCCCAGCATTACTAATTCTCATCATTCCATTTATGTCTGCTTTGATTATAGCTGTGTGCCTCTCTATGTCTACTGAACAAAGTTACTGTTGTTGAAAACTACAGAGGGCAATCAGTGAAAAAATAAAGGCAGATTATGAAGGATTGTGGTAACTGTGTGGCATTGATGGTCCTCAGCAGATGTGTACAACAACTGGGTGTACAGTGAGTGTACAAGATATAATCTCAGAGCTGTGTGTTCAAAGCTCAGAATGGATAAAGTAATGTCATCATTTAACCAGCCTCTTGAGGCAGATTTGTACAATGATACAAATGATTAATCTGTTGACATTTTACTGTGCACACCCATTCAACACTATCATGTCATCTTGATTTAGTTTATTCATTTTCAGGGCATTCCTATAGTAAACATTATTCCTGAATTTTACTTCAAATAAAAGTTTAATTGACAGATTTAACAATATCTATTTTCCTAATCTTTAATCTATCTCCTCCACCTCACTCAGAGCTGCTTCTTCAAGTCCAGACGTGGATTTAACAGGTGAAACCCATGACTGATATGAGCTTGCATTCACCTGGTCTCTGCTTTACGGAAAAAAACAGGTGGAGCTCATATTTTGTACACTCAGTGTACAGTTAACACACTGGGATAAGAGAGTCTTCAATCAGATAGGCTTATATAGCAAGGTGGTGACGTACTTCTTCTTGTAGCGATGTGTCGCGCTGAGCACCATCACCCCATCCTGTGACAGAAAAAGAAAACATGGAGGAAAAATTCACTTAAAAAAACACAGGCTTTCAAAACAATGAAATGCATGCTGGCAGCTTAGATACATATGAGCCTTGTGGGGACAATGGTATCGGTCATACCATGTGCACCTTTACCGTAGAGATTAGTGGGAGGGCCACCCACTAATCTTGAAGACCCGCCGCTCACTAATCCCCATCAACAATCAGGCAATATGATGTCTACTATATTCCGGTTCTTATTTTCACACAGAGACACAGAGCGACTCATTTGTTGTGGTGTAAAAGCTGCAAAACTGCTGTGAACCTGCTACTATAGGGAACCAAACACTTTTTTTTGTTGCTTTACATTACAGGGGAGGCTCACAACTTTTCAAATCTGTCTTAAAACAATAGTCAGGTGCCCGTGTTTACATTCAAAGACTTTTTGGTTGCTGTAATGATTCCTCGTTTTCATGTTGGCCATTAAGAGATCTCATTCTAATGTGATTCCAATGAAAGTGATAGTGGCAAACCAGCGCAAAGCAGCACCCGCCCCACATTATTTAAATACCAAGTGCACTTGCGCCCTGAGCGCCCATGGTGCGTTGGGCTTAAAATGAAGTGTGGTCAAACGCATTGTTGGCACATTGCTAGCTTGAGGAAGCGGAAAGTGAATGCGCTATTGACCAACAAAAACTCTTTCCAAATACCCAATATATGAAAAATTTGCAATCCTTCCTAAAAAGACAGTTTCCTTTATTAACTTCAAAGTTTAAGAAAATGTTGTTTCCCATGTATATACTGCCGCATTTTATCCAACACCTGTATAACTTTATGATCACAGTTGCAAAGTCCCCTTAAAAAGCTTTAAAAATAAACTACACACAGTAAAAACAAGGTCAATTGACCAGCCGCCAACTGATATGAAAACAAGACTAGGTCAAAACTGTTGTGGAAATGCTGTAAACAACTGAGAGAGAGAAAGAGAGCGAGAGAGTGCATCGTAGACAGTTGCTGATTGATGTGTTCATTCTATGTCTGTCGACCACCTGTCTTGTTATCGTTATCAGCGGCCATGGTTCCATCTATTTCACAAGCGTTCACAAAATCTGATATGTTGGCAACACTGCATAGAAACTTCTTGTCTCAATTCATTTTGTCAGAGAAGCGGCCAATGAGGAAACTCCAACTCAGTCACGTGACATTCAACTGTGCAGGATTGAAAGGGAAGTGCAGGGAAGGGAAGGGCAGAAGTTTTTTTTCTGTCTTTTCCTCCATGTAGTCTGACACTGCTGTTTGTATTTATATCTTGTCATGTATATTGTGTTCATTTTTCCTGTCATAATTTTTGAATCATCTGTCCTTCAGCTCCTCTAATAGCAGCTTGTTATCATTGTTGGCATTCCACAGATAGAATCAGCTGTGCATGCTACAGCGGCAACAGCTCACACTTTCTATTAAAAATGCTATCAAATCTGGTCATTACTAAAGTGTCACTGAGTTTTCCCACATTTCAGCAGCTGAAAAATAGCAAATACTGAATTTATTTTTTGCGTGAGGCAGTCAGCTTCAGACCTTACCTTAATTGAAAGAGCATAGAGGTGGTTGAGCATGACATGATTGGGTTCTGGGAGTAACGCAGGGTCACACTGGAAAAAGAATTATGAAAAGAAACAGAAACAACTGAGAATACTGGAACAGATTCTGTTTATATTTCTATTTTCCATCTTTCTATTTTTATAATCTCTATTTCCATAAATGCATATTAGCTCTTCATAATTACTTGCCTCATTTTATAGATGTGTTTTATCAGTTACTGGCAGTGTTATTTGACAGATTTTTTTTTTTATTTATTATTTATTACATTAATGAGCAAGTTGTTGCTTTTTATTATAACCTTCAATATTTTAACTGCGTTTTAATTTCAAGGAATTTGTTACACAGTTACAATACAAAATAGAGAGAAATAAAGAATAAGCAATTCACTATATCAAGAACATCCACAATGTAAATAACTGTGTTTGGAATAGGCCTGATTTAATTACAACACAGCTACTTACAGATATCCCCGTGTCTTTGTTGAGGATGACCTGAAGCAAGTGCGGTGGGAGTATGGGTGGAGACTTAAACTTCTCTTCCTGTTTCGGAATGTAGGCGTCCTGATGATATGGTCCAGGAGGAGAGCTGGAGAGGTCTAATTGAGGAAGTGAGGAGAGCAGAGCAGGGGCGGGAGAGTATGAGTAAGAGAGAACATCATTCTCAAACATTTTCTGAAGAAGCTGTGTAGAAATCCTGGCCTCAGTTCACACAACAGCACAAAATTTCAATTTTAAAATTATACTATGATGTTTTAATTTCTGACTGAATTCATGAATCATGGTTTATATTTTATGATGTCTATTGATGTTTGGTGGACTGAGTGCCCAAATATTAGAATATATAGAATATTTTTGTACACTTTTCCATACCCGCTTCCAAAAACCTGTATGCTACCTCACTAAATTTTCACAAGGCAGACATGAAAAGGGGTTATTAGTACTCACCTGACATGTCAGAACATTTCTGTGAGTCCACCATTAAAGCATCAAACACCTCAAAGTCTGTTTTCTTCACCTGGATGACATTATTGACTGTGCCCAGCTGGCTGGTCACAACCGGCTGTGAGGGAACACACAAGACAAATTACAAGTGTACAATAACTGAATGCGCAAGATGTTCAACCCCGTCTGTCCAATATTTCCTTCATTCCACAATTTCGCCAAGTTTACAGGATACGTGATTAATTATTTTCAGATATGTGAAACTCTATTTCCTTGCTGCAGATAAATGATAATTGTTGTTTCAACAGGATAATAGGTCTCACTCAGATTATTGCTTGCAGCCAAAATTAAAAACTCATTACATACACTTGCAGTTACACTATGTAATGCTGGCAAAGATACAACATACAATAATGCAAAACCATTCATTATGTCATGACAATGTTGGTTTAGCGGTCTTTCCAGACTTTCACTCATAGCAGAGGTGTAATAGCTTTATTTACAGATGCCGATGGAGGTTGTACAGGAAATTTCAAGGTAGAATATAAATAATGTATATAATGTTTTAGGAGGCCTCTACGTGTAATGTGGGGCTGAATCACAGCTGCAACAACCTCTCTAGTTGGATGGTGACCGATGAAAGCCTGTTTGACAAAAAGGTCATAAGAGTGAGTATATTAGAGAATAATAACTGCTGACCTCAGCTGGGTCATGGGTCCACTGGCCGTCCACATAAAACTTGTACTGATGCTCCCCCTCAGGCAGATCCACAATGGCCACAAAGGTGTTTTGACTTTGAAAGATGACAAGTAAGGTGAGTTGTCACAGTAACTTCTCTTTGAGTCTTCAACCTCATTAATAATATGTGTGCCCTCTAAACCAGTGAACTGAATTTCAACAAGGCTTTATCCTTTACTTCCAGAAACTTCAGTGGTACAGTGAAATCATGTATATCAACCTAGCAATTGTATCGACCTGTTTCATTCATAAAACAAGCTGTTTCATGAAAGACACTCAAAACAACTGTCTTTGCGTGCTAGCTAGATTCAGTGAGAAATGGTAAATGTTATCTTATCAAATAACTTTAAATGAGGACACAAATTTTCAAGATACATCCTCACCTTCTAATAAGAGGAATCTTGTTGGCCCAATTGTTGAAGGACCCAGAGAGGTAGACCTCCTTGCCATCTCCAGTCCAGCGAAATACTGTTGGCCGGTCTAAAGTTGGGGCTTTGTCGTCTGCTTCTAAGTCTTGTTGCCATGCAAGGAACTCCTCTTTCTCTAAAGGAGCCTGAAACATCATTTGGAGAAAAAAACATCACTAGCTGTTGATTTACATCATGTGAAGAGTTGGGTTTGAAAAGGTCTACGGGCACCAAATTACCATGTTGGCAGCAGATAGTCTGCCTGAGAGTGAGCCGCGTGACTTACTTTCAAATCTTCACCATGAAAAATATCAGCATCTTCTGGGCTGTCCATCAGGATCTTTGGTCTCTCTCCCTCCTTGATACCTCGGCTGTCCCTGCGCTGAGCCTTCTCCCCCTGGCCCATCGCGGCCCTCTCACTGCTTGTATTCCCCATGGCTTTGTCTTCTTGCAGGCCAACACAAGGTCACTGTTAGTAGGAGATTTAAGGCCAAACAGCAACTCAGAAAAGACTCCACAAGATGTGACATTTCTCAAATAAGGTCATTAATCATTAGTGGCCAGTACTGGGCTACCTGCAGCAAGTGTTGCTTTTTAAGACCACATCCGTCAAATGAGACAGATAAAATTCTTTACACCTTAGGCGCTAAAGTTCCTCTCTAGAATGAGTGAAGCAGCAGATTAAGCTTACTCACATGTATAGATCGTAAATGACAAAGAGCAGTGGGTCAGAATCACGTGGAAAGATTTGACAGACTCCACTTCATAGAAAACATGTTGCCTGTATTACTGTATTCATCGAACAGCTGGAGCAATCTGTTCTTTGCACAGTATGACTGTACAAACAAAACTGTATAATCATTGCAGAATCCCTGCTGCTGGGAACTGAATAACACAGGGCGGTATTGTTCGACACACCACTTGGGCACCTGAAATGTTAGAGTTTACCTTTTTATTGTTAGGCTCAGTATGAACCTAACATGCCATTTCTTTCAGTATGCTACCTTCTCTCTTTAAGGGGCCAGTGTTTCTGTGGGACAATTAAAGTTACTGCAGTATACTTCACAAATCCATCCCAACACATATTGGCTTTTATTAATTATTTCATTGATTTCTACTTATGTAAGTTACTGCTGCATGATAATAATGCTGTGCTGAGTTTTAAAAATCAGTTTTCACTGTCAGCTGGAAGTAAGCAATGGTAACATGACCTTGACAAACAAAAGGCAATATGGCATTTACAGTAATGGATTACCTATTTCAAGGATGCCTCTCAGTGAAAATTAAGTTGCATACCAGTGTGAAATCAAATGAAACCAAACTCTGACATACTACTAGTGGTAATAATGAAAACGTCTGCCAAAATTGCTTAAAATTGGAAAATACATTGATTTCTTTCAATTAACATTACTCAGGCATTTCTTAGTATTTCTATTATCATGATGTGATTACTACAGTTAGTGTCACTACCACATAATCAAGATGATTCAAAATGGTGACAGAAAAGGTTTGTATTTAAGAAGACATCAGGCAAAGAGATTTAAGAAGACATAACCATTTTTGTGTAGTTAACTACTGAAACTTTTGGCCCTCTTGGGCCATTAAATTTTATCATTTCTTTGCTCTCTTTTCATCCTATGAAGGTAAGCCCAGGCAATGCATTTGTCAGGCAGTCCATACACATCACACTCTTTGTGTAATACGTGTACAAAAGCCAAGGGCAAGCACTGCTCAATGCTCACACAGTGACAGCATTATTGTGGTTAAACCTCCCAAATCTCAGCCTAAGAAGGAATCTCCATGGCCACACATAAGAAGTTATTGTATATCAAACCAAAGCTGACAATCTTTTCACTTTCCTGTGAATAGTGGGGTATTTATTTTTGGTTAATGTTTAACCTGTGAACACTTTTGACATGTGACTTTGTTATAATTTTGTTTCACGTGTTGTCAATTTGATCTTGTTTTTTGTTTTTTTTTCCAAAATAGTTTGAACTACTTTTTCTGAGTTTCTTATCTCAAGGGGAGCTTTGCTGTAGTTCAACTTCTTCCACTGTGAAGTATCAGCCTGACTCAGGGCTTATCAAATTCTCTAATTGTCTCTGATAAAACACACCAAAATAATCTGTCACTCCCCTGTCGGGGTCTGATCATTAGAGTCAAATCATCCCTTTACTACCACATGTGACTTTATAGTAATTTGTTCAATTTAAGATCTGTTTTTCCAGGGTTGTGCTTCTATTGCATGTTGATCATGGATGCGGGGCATTTTCCCACTGTATGACAGTATCAACATTTTGAGTAAAGTACTGTTTCAACCACTGATCGTTATACTATAACATTTCTGTGGGGTGATACTATAAAACGGATACAATATCATGCAGCTTATACGTAGTTATCTTTCTAGGATGATGCAGTTCCACGGACGAGTTTTTTAGCAGTTTTACGTAACGCAAAATGACGCTTCCATTAGCGACCCCCCCCCCCCCGTGACCCCCGAAGAGGGCTAACGGACATTAGCTCATCTTAAAATCTGACTGCAATAGAAGAAACAACATTACTAACTATTGTGGGATTATAACTTGATTCGCCTGAACTGACTGGACAGAAGGTGAGTTAAGTTTCAGCCAGTGGCACCTGTGCAATAAGATGCAACGTTAGCTAAATGATTTACTAAAGCTAACAGTTAGAAGCTAGCATCATTGTGTTGTGTAGCCGACTAGAGGTCCTGTAACCCAAACAGTGCTACTGCTTGCTACATAGAAGTGATACCCCTTAAGGACTGAAAGAACTGACTATAAATACTGACCGGCGATTAGCTTTTTACCTGAGCAGTGTTTAGCGTCGTAGCTGTTGGTGTTAACTCGTCACAACCATCTCGTCAGGGCAGAAAACAAAACATTAGTCACAGCAAACAAACCCGCCCCCTCCGGTTTGCGCATGCGCAGTAGATAAAAAAAGCCTCATTAAAAGCTATCAAATGATCCCGCAATATTTTATTTCCCCATAAGCAGGTATCATCGCCGAAGCTGTTTGTCTTGCAGAATATAACTATCACTATCACATTATAATTCTGTTCCTAATGTGTAATGAGAGATGTAATTGTATGTAATAAACACTAGATGGGAGCGTGCATCAAGTATAGTGACAATGTACAACATGAAACCATTTAGAGATGAGATCATGCAACAAATCTCTAATTCCTATGTCAGGCAGAACAACCTGATCCCAGGCCAGTGCCAAACCTCATCACCTGTGTTCAGTTGTCCCTATACTGCTGTTGTGCTAGTGCTCCGGCGGGTGTTTTTGATTATTCTTAGCAGAAGAAGTGTGATGAATTACATTAATGGTGCCTCTGTTCCAATATGGATAGACCAATAAACCATACAAATGAGCTATCATGCATAATGCTAGGCCTCTGGAAAGTAGCCATTATCATTGTTAATTAGTTACACCACCGCTGTACCAGCTTAAAGTGTCTCCTATTTGTTAATATTTTTATTTTGTATAATTTAACAGTTTTTCTTGGATGTTACTAATTTATTTTTTGCCATCAGCATTGCCTCCCTTAGCTGTTCTGATGCCAGCAAGATAGGGCTAATTGTTCTTTATCTCTTTCACCCCATGGGGCAGTCTCTTACACTCTCTTCTGTTAATGGAGTCATGTAGAGCTGCAGCAATAGCTGAAAGTGTCTTTTCATCTTTATTTGGTCCCCTCACCACCATTCCTACAACTACACCTATTCTCTTTTCCTCAAACATCGACAGATTTAAAATACATAATGATGTTCACCTCCCCATACAGCACACAGGGGGCAGCAAACACTGCAGTCTATGGCACATAATGAGGAGCTAAGTAAAAAAGAAAAAAAGGTGTCCAGCAGAGATGTGTGAAATGAAGGGGGGGGTTAAATTTCACTGGACCATCTAAAAACAGAATTTACATTTCACCAAGCCCTATTATCCAGAATGTCACAGCAGACACAGCCCCAAATTATAGGCATGGTCACGGTTGATTGCAGTACACAGATGTCAGTCCACACCGGGTGTTCAATTACAGAGATTTAATTTTTCCCCTCACAGCCTTTATGCCTTGTTATTACCACTTAATATTGTTGGCTTCTTCTTTCTTCTCATTCTTATCTGGGAGAATGTATTATTTAGAAAATCTCAAAACAACAAGACCGTTATTGTGTGATTTAGACATGTATATGCATGTTTTTGTGCAGGTAGAATAGAAGAGAGATGCGTGCCATGCATCACTTTCACAAGAGCACTTCAATATTTCATTAAATGAGCTTTTAAAAAGAAAAACAAGAGCCAGGCATGTTAGACGACTGTCCTGGAACCAGACCGCTGTAATTGGCTCACGTCAGCTGAGGAGACTGAGTGGGCTCCAAGGAAGAAGTTGGCCTGGCTGCTGGAGGTGGGATGTGATGTTTTTTTTTTTTTTTTTGCTTGTATGCGGAGGTGGATCTAAAAATGGATTGTAGGGATGGAGTTGGATGGTATGGCATTTTGTTAGTTTTGATGTGTTGAAAATCAGTTGGCAATGGTAGAACAAGGACAGAGGTGGGATTGGGTAAACCTTGATATTACATAATTTAAAGACTTATTTTCTTGTAATTTATCCTGTGTGATTAGGGCTCCTACTTTATTTCTTCTTATCTGTCAGTCAGACTGTTTATGTAGACATCCCTTTATATCAAATATACATAATTAAGACAAATGCTTAGGAGAGCGAATTATACATTTATTTAAATGTTTATAAATCTAAACTGAAGAACTGACATAACATCTTTTAGGAGATTTTTTGTCTTTGTAATATTTACAACCTGAATGCCTGCTTTGATAGAATTTCTCTCTAGAGTCAAAAGCCCAAACTGGGAGAGCTTTCACAGTCTCATCAAAAATCCCGTGTTGGCTCACAAACCTGCTGATTAACTCCGTGATGTTACTGATGTGCTGACATTTTACCGTGACTCCATCCTGGAACTGCTTCCCCAGAGCCATGACCAGGCTGCCACTCTTATTTACCATTACTCATCCCTGCTGAGTGAAGCCATCACACAGCAGCAGCTAGCCACTCCGTAACACCTCAGCCAGCAGCTGGCCCTGATACACTCTCCGTAGGACAAGCCAGATAACCTTTATACTGAGCTACTCGTGGGGAGGCGATGACTCACAAACTCATACTTGTTGCCGTGGCACTCTCACAGGCTCACATCTGTTCATGCAACACATTTGTATTCATGCGATTATTCCTTTGTCAAACACTGAATGAAAACTTGTTTTATTTAAACATTCAGAGCTTAACATTATGAAATAGAATTCTCATTGTTTCCGCGAAGACATAAACATTTAAAAACAGGTCACAAATATATCGTTTCCTTTTAAAAATGCTTTACAAAACAGCGGGGCACTGCTGTTTTTAACAAAGGTCACTCAAATAGGCCTATGTCAGTTTCGGTCAGGACTAGAGTTAATACACATTTAGTTTTTTGGCCACATTGGCATCATTGGTTTGTGGAATCACTTCATTGTAGATTTTGGTCTTTTAATGGTATTTTTCCTGACAACATGAAAAAGTAATGTCTTGAGTATTGTCAGCCTTATCCTTTAACAACAAGGTCTATATACACTATTCTATAGCAGGAATTTCAAAACGTTTCCCTTTATTTTATCTGCTGTTTCACACTGCCTACCTGAAAGTTTGATTTGTTCATTGACCTCACATCTTGTCATGATTTGTTATGGTCTACTAGAAGTTTGAATTAATTGGAACAATTTTGTTGAATGAATGGTTCCACTGACACAGTCCATCAAATTACGTCACTGCAGTTTAACTACATGACTGTGAAAAACTCTCTTATACAGAATGTGTAGAAGAAGCGTCTGCTCTTTTGATGACATCAATATCTCTGTAATTGCAGTTTAAAGGAGCTATTTGTAAGGTATGCTATTTCTGCATAGCCAACATTAGCATTAACAGCTGTTAACTTACCAGACTTGCTAAGAGTTTCAGCCACTGTTGTGTTTACAATACAGCACTTTTTTTCTTCAGGGCAGAACTTCTGATGCTACACTGACTCAGTATTGGAAAGTGACAAGATGGGCCGACCATGCTAGCTAGTTAGCATGCCAATTTTAGTTTTAGAGAAGAAATGATAGAAATAGAAGCAAAACAAGAGGGTTCCTTTCAACCTCTGGAGACAGCTATTGGTGAGTAAAGGAATGAAGTCTGATGTATTGTATGTTCTAATCTATTAAACTTCTAAATGTCATGACCCACCAAGTTACTTGAGTTCATGGTTCTTTGTCTTTAATGTTTCCCTCTCTTGTATTTTGGTAACCATTGTCTTGTCTCATGTCAGAGCCCACGTCCTGTCAAGTTTCCCTCCTGTGTGATTACCTGCCCCGCCCTAATGTGTTTCACCTGTGTCTCATTGTCTCCCCTGCCTTAGAGTATTTAAGTCCTTGCCTTCCCCTCATGTGTTGATCGTCTTTACCCCCGTGTGAGCGGTCCAGCAGTTTCTCGTGTAGCCCCTCGTGTTTGTGTGATTTTTACCTGTTTGTTTGACCAGTGAGTTTTACCTGACGATTTTGATACTTTTGCCACATTGACTGATCACCTGTGTTCGGATTTCTGGACTGATTAAAACTTTGAACCTGACCCTCATCTGAGTCTGCTTTGTGGGTCCACATCCAGTGTGTGCTTGACACTGTAAAGCCTTTAACATTCATTGTAAATAGTCATTTTTTTATAAAGATGTAAGCTCTTATAAAGAAATAGATTAAATAAGATTGACCACGAGAAAAGGAAATACAGGCACACTATTCTGCCCTTTGCTGCTGCTGTGTTGCTGCTGTCATACCCAAAAGACAGAGATGTTGTTTATACTCACACTGGCATGTACAAATTTTTTGTTACAACCCTGTAAAGTGTACCAGGCCTTTGACTGGAAAAGAGAACTTGTTCATAAGCTAAACATTTCAGATGGCATGAAGGCAGCATCACAGGGCTTAAAACAATCTTTCTCATTAGCCTGATAATTTGTGAGGCTATTTGGGTGGGATAACCTTGGACTAATTCAGAGCTCAAGTTTCACATTTGACTCAGCATTTAATGTGGCAATTAGCCTGGTCACGACCATCATCATTGAATCTGTTATGAAACAGTTACATAATATCCTCATCTAAACGATTTCTCTCCCACACACGCTGTCTCATTCTTTGTGTCCTTTTATCCCTATTTCCTGTTTAGTCTCTCTCTCTCTCTCTCTGTTTTTTCTCTTTTTCTACTTTCTGTGTCTCTCTCCCATTCTCACTGTGTGACCTTCAGTTTAACATTTGGGGGGAGATGCTACTGCTGCACTCCTCCCTATTCTTTCTTCTACTGACAGATAAAAAGAGGAAGCTTCAGGGTAGCAGAGGGTTCATAGCTACTACATGTCTGTTTTCCTTCTCTATTTTCTCCAATTTACCATGACAATCCTTTGAGGCAAAGTATGGTTCATAAAACAGTTTCTGTCCCACCCTATCTCTGGCAAAACCCTTAGCGAGAAGGTGATCTTTTGGTGATATGAGAGATAGTCCTTTTCATGTCAGTGGTTGCCAGGTGAAAGGTCCAGTGGCCGTGATACTCTGAGAGCCAGGGCTCTGTCCTCTTTATGTAAGCTAGAGCACACACTCAGCTACGATCTGCTCCACGATTGGTACTTTACTGTCCCTGTGCTACCATCCTCTTGACATTGATATATTTGAGATGGTATGGGTGAGATTCTCAGGGAAAGCCATTTGCGCTCTGTGGAATGTATAATCTGTGTATACATACTTGATGAAGCAACAGTTAAATCACGCCATGTTATCTGTTCCTGCCACTTGGAATAGTGTGCAGAGGGTAATCAAGCTGAGGGAGCTGATAAATGGATGAATTTTAAATGTAATACTACTCTTGCTACACCACATTTACATTTTTGCATGGTGCTGATTATAATGACAAATGTGGCAGATTTATCACCAGCGGTAGCTAGCTAGAGTAAACTAGGGCTCATGCTCAAATTATGTGGGTTGTTTAAAACACTGTCTCTAACTGTCTGTAAATTGCCAACAAAAGCACAAAGTTGGCGGGTCTTGCTGTGTTTTTTGACCAGTGGAAAAGGGGCATGACTGGCTTTTTGATGTTTTTTTAAACAAGAAAAGAACAATCTTAAATTGGACATGATGGCTAAGCTAAAAGACTGAAGTTAAAGTTGCCCCACAGGCAAAAAGTCAGCATCCTCATCAGCTAATTAGCCTATAAAAATGTAATTAAAATGCTATTTGTTCTAACATAGCGTAACCCTCAAATGGCTTGGATACAAGCAACGCAGTGGTTGTGTTTGTATTTTCCAAACACTGCTTCCCTTTCACAAGAAAACAGAATTTGAAGATGAGTAATAATGACTAAGCTACTGTAGTTGGCAGGACATGCTAGTGTTTGTATAATGTTAGAGCAGATACACACACAGTTAAATCCATTCCTTATACTTTTGCTCTTGTGTTTTTTGGTTTTGAAAAGGCTTTGAAATTTAATTCAGTTCAACTCTGTTCAATATTGTTGATTTTATCTTGTCCAAATTAATGGTTTTATACAAATTGTGGTCATTGAATTGAATATTAGATTATTTTATGACATTTTACATATATTTTCTGTATCCTGACATACACATATTATGGAAAAAATATTTGTATAAATTTTGTGGTACTGATTTCAACCATTTCCATTGTCCATCCCTATGGTAAATGTTTAAGCATGTTTATTTTTTGTTGCCTAAAAAAAGGACAAAAAGACACAAACCCAAGATTCTCAAGAAGGAGAGTAAATGCCATGCGTTTATTTCAGCACTGTGACAAATCCCTCAGACTATCAACATTCATATCGTAACCATACTTTATTCACTAAAAGGTCATGGCAGATAACCTTAATTCATGGCATAAACACTACATGAAGTTCTATTTGTTACAGTATGTTTCCAGTGATTCTAGGGGCAGTTTCATGTGCATTTAAATTGTTGTATAACCTGTAACATTATAGAATTCCCACCACATCTTCCATAACAAGTTTTAATCAGTGCTTCTGCATATTAATTTAACAAATGACAAATGTTTGCAGCCGATCTCCCACTGTCTCTCAGTATTTCATTACATGATTATCTCACACAGTGGTCCAGCTACATCTCATTCCCACAGTGCAAATAATGACACTGGAACAGGAAGGCAGATGTCTCCACCTTGTCAAAGTGCAGCTCTGTGAGCACAACAGGAACAAAATGTACTATATGGCAGTATATACAAGTCACTTACTGGTTTAGCTTTCATTAACGTTCACTTTACATTCTTTTTCATATGTAGTACTTCAGGAAAACATATAGAGCCTTGGATGAGAATGGGGAAAAAACAGATATATCAGAGGATACAGGAATAAATATGGATTTTTAATACATAATAATAATTTATACTGGTATTTATAGCAGTTTTGATAAATATGTATGCGGATAGCTATCATTTCTGTTTGGTATATGTTCTGATAATGGCAACTCCAGGGTTAATCTGCTCCCAGAAGTGCATCCATTTGTCAAGCAGTACCAGTAATGAATTTACATGGGCCTTTGTGCACAGCGATTAACACTTTTGTTGGTGAATAACACAATCCCATTACAGTAGGATGGAGTTATTATTAGGACATGATGAGGCCCAGAGGAATGGATACTTGAAAGAGTAACAGCCTGTCAAATTAATGTACCTGCATGAAGAGGTGTGTTTTGTAGTCTGGATGGCCATAGAGTGTAGTATCTGTCATTTACAACGGAGTGCGAGCACACTAGGAGCTTGTCTGCTCGTGTGAATGATCTCTTCATACAAGGGCTCAGGAATATCACTGACTGACTGACTAGTCATGAGTTGGTGGTTTGTCTTCCTCGTCCTATCTCTCACATTTGTTGTTGGAAGCCGTCAGGTTTTGGAGTTGGGACCAGTGACAGCTGCTGTCACTTGCATCGTCGTCGTGTCATTCGGCATGTGTGTTGTCGGTGTAGTGGATTGAGGTGAAGCAGAGGAGGAGAGATTCCATCGATGGCCTGATCTGCTGTCTCTCAGAGCTTCATCCAGTTCACTCAGTCACCTTCCTCGTGTCATCTTGTCATCACGTCTATCTTCCTCCGCTCATCTGTATATTATAGGGTACACCCTCTATCTCCCTGTCCCTCTCTCTGCTTGGGTGCAGTGGAGGATCCTGGACTATAGAGGCAGATGGATGTGCATGGCAGAACTATTGGGACGCGCAGCCAAAACATAGATGGCACTCTCCTTTAAAAAGTCTGCCCAGGTCACTGACCTGTTAAAGAGAGGTTTTTTTAATGTATTAGTTAGAAATCACTGTTTGCAATCATTTCTTTTCAGTCTGACAAAATTCGATGTATGTATACGGTTACAAACTGGGGATAAGGCTGGGGTCATGAAACATGAAACACAATGAACTGCAGACTATTGAGGACTAGTTTCTATATTTTTTTACTGTCCCCAAATGAAAAGCCAACAATGAACTGATCATAATAACAAGTATTGTCTGTGCAGCCAAAGCCTGATATGTTTTATTATAGAAATTATTAAAGATTCATTATAGTATAAAGTGAGATTTCCATGTCATTTTTGAATATAAAGCAGGTCTAGGTTCTATATTAATACCGTGAAAGTATCAAACTGCTCAGTCCACAGAGAAATACACACAGCCTGTATTCAGAAACTGAGCCTTAAAACAAGCCTTCAGAACTGCTGTAACTTTGTGATGTCAAAACAAAGCAGTCGCTCTCAGCCCGAAGACCCGCCCACCCAGACCCACCATCCAGCCTTGCAGGATTTGGCTTCTCTGAGTGTTTACCTGAATCTGCAATATTCGTATTTGATCATTCAGAAAAACAGTCAGCCAATCATAGGAGAGGCTCACAGCCTTAACAACACCTAGCTGTTGTTGCTAGAGCTCCAGAGAGAAGCCTTAGAGAGGAGATGTAAGTCTATATTGAGATCATTTTTGGTGCTTAAAATCACAAATATATCTTGGAAGGATATCAACACTTCTAATAAAACACTGGAAAAGTGTAAAATATGGTACCTTTTTTTAAAAGTTAAAATTAAAGTCACTCCTTCATTCAAAGAACATGGCCACTGTAGTTATTGTTTAGAGCCAACCCACTCACTGCCATAAATACTCACTATGAACCAAATTAATATTAATCCACAGTTTTTTTTTTCCCAAATTTTTCCCAACAAATGCTGTATTTCCTCTTGGTTGGGTAATATCTCCTAAAAACTACAGTGTTTTTTTAGTAAGTAATTTAAAGTAACTTCAGTAGGAACCATGTAATTTATTGACAAAAATTAAAACATAAAATAGTATGAGCAATTTATTGGCTACACATAAAAATGTGATTCTGATGTTCATTTTTGGGTTTTTGTATCTCGTTCATGATAACCACACTAAATAGCTACATGTGCAGGCGTGATCCCATGCAGCTTACACCATCAAACAATAAAAAACAGTTTGGTAATAGTATAATTCACTGTGGAAATTCAGTCATAAAAACAGTGTTTGCCAGACCTCTGTCTAAGCATGTTCTGCTAATTAGTGTTCAACTTAGTATGACTCATGTGATGTTTTCTTTGTAAATGTGGTTCACTGTAGTTGCTGTCTGGAGTGCTGGTGCATTAGCTACAATGATTTAAAAATCCTTTAATGTGACATGAAGGAAACTCTCAAAAGTCGTGATATACCAAAAGGGATTTATCTTAATTTGGAGGGACAACAGAGCCTGAAATAAAAAAGGTCATTGCCGTCCACGCAGCACTCCTCTGGGTTGCATTGTTTCTCCTAAAATGAATCCCTCAGCTGCTGCCCACAAAATACTTTACTGTCTTTGCACAGAGGGGGACCACTGTGGGGTCACAACAGCCATGTGTGGGCTGGTCTGGTGGGAAAGTCTCTGTGGAGAGCAGGGGGAGCAAGGTTATGTAAATTCCCCCACTAAAGGCAGTCTGCGGGCCTGTAATGCTCGTTAGAAGAAAGATCCTGAGAGAATAGAGCTTCACTGAACTGATATTTACTTCAGGGTTATTACATTGTAATTGTGTCCACACTACCTCACACACATTCACTAAATATATACTGTAAGAGGACAAACCTGCTTTCACCAGTCTTGCTCCTTTCACTGTCAGAGCTGCCTGGACTGCTCTCACATATGGGGCCAACTTGACTTATACTGAACAAAAGAACAAAGAATAAAAACAGACAGAATGAGTTAGCTGCTACATCAGTCAGTGAAGGAGAAGGCATTTCCCCTTGGGCTGAAAAAAACTTATAATAAAAAATGCAATGTAAATTATGACATCATACCATCTATTTAAACAATAGAGCACCCATAGTTATTTCGCTGGGATGAGGACATTTCTAGTTCACAATCTGTAATCTCAAATAAAACTTAAAACAAACCATATAACATTGCATTGCATGTGAGGATTCACTTTCCAAGTGCTTTTGCCCAGAAAAGTATCCAGATCCTGTAGAACCAGTTATACGCTTGAAATATAGTCATGACATGCCACTGAAAAGTTAGAGTCTATAAAAGTTAAACATTTCATTCCAGTTAAAAGAGTCACCGAGAATCCTAAATGGAAAAATAAGAAAAGATAATCATCTCACTATGTCATAAAACATAAAAAAAGCACTGCTTGATGGATTGGCTTTCATGATTAATTGATAATCTTTCCACCAATATTCTCGATGCTCTCTTTTCCACCTTATACTGCCCTAAATCAGAGGGTTATCACAATGTAAATTCAAACTCAATTTAATAGCTTTTCCCATCACTTAGAGCCACAGTCTTCCTCAGCAGATGGCATTTGCTCAGTTTAAACTAGGCTAATAAAAAAAAGCAGAAGGTGGACCTTTTTTAATATCCAACACCTAATGTAAGCTCTGTTTAAGGGTGGATTTTCTTTTCAATGCCAAATCAAATAGGTTACATAAGAATATAAGACACTTTCCTTTTCACACTTAAATGGCTGTCTGCCACACCTATGAGTCATCGGCTTCTGATATTTCAGAGTCAAATAGAAGCTGCACTGATTAACCCTCTGACTGATGGCTCCTTGAAAAAACTCACTTTTCACACTGTAGCGAATGTGAATGTCTCTAATCCAGTAATCAAAGGGAGCAGACGTTTTCTGCCTCATTTGATATTTATTTGCTTTTTAATGAGAATTAGTGAAGTTGCATTTTAGTGCTATGTGTGGTTCTGATGCGCGCACTCACAACCTCTTGCCCCAGATTGTCCTCTTACACGGATAAGTGAGGCTTTTAAAAAGAAGAGAACAAAAGGCTTTCTTTTGATCCCTATAATTAGAGGCCAGCATCCATGCGTCAGTATAACAAGATCTAATGAAATGAAGGACTCACATTCTGCTCATTAAACTTCTTTCAAGGATGCATTTGTGTTTGATTGCTATATGTTTAGAAAGAGTTCCACTTTGGAGTTAAGAGGCTTATCTTCTTCTTGTTTCTTGTTTTTAATGTTAAATTACAAATGAAATCTAAACTGAGGAGTTGTCTGAGAATACTTGAGGATTGCAGAGTGCTTGAGGGTTGTTGAAGTGAGGAGAAGAAGACAAGCCATGCAGTGCTGAGTCACACTCACCCACAATTCATAGGAGAGCAGAGTCCCATGAGTCTGTGGGGAATACCGCATGTTGAATAGGTGAGAGGGATGGAATGGCACAGCATATAGGAGATTGATTTGACAGCACAAGAGGTTATAAGCAGTAACAAGCACATGCACAGACATACAGTACACACACACACACACACACACACACACACACACACACACACACACCCCATGCTGAGAAGTACATTTATTCCAGTACAAGCCTTACATGCTATTTTTCACCACCTTTCAGAGGGACAGCTTGTACTTTTCACTCCTATACATTTATTTGCAGTTCTTATACTTACTCGTAGGATTCTGATTTTATATACAAAACTAAATATCTACCATTAAAAGTAAAATAAAAACAACAACTAAAATACTGCTTTCATGTTACGTGCATCAGTAATAATAATCAGCAACAATAGCTGAGTAATATACTGACATTCATGATAATGAGTAGATTTATTTTGATACTTCAGTGTATTTTTACCTCCAACACAGAGGTTATCTTTTCACCCATGTCAGTTCACTTGTTGGTTTGTTGGTTTGTTTGTTTGTCTGTTTGGCAGCAGGATTACGCAAAAAGCACTGAACTGATATACACCGAGTTTGGTTGAGGGATGGGACATGTGCCCATTATGAACCCATTACATTTTGGGACAGATCTATATCATTTACTATGAATTAGAATTTTTTCCACTGAAATCTGGTGCTGGTTGTTTCACATTGGCCTTGGTGAAGGTATATGCTGAGAGCATTTTCTATTTTATTGTGTTTTTTTTTTTTTTTGTTTTGTTTTTTTTTTTTTTGCTTGTCAGCAGGATTACACAAAAAATAATGAGCTGATTTGCACCAAACTTGATCGAGGGATGTGGCATGGACCAGCGAAGAATCCATTTAATCTTGGTGTTGATCCAGTTAAAGGGATGGATCCAGGAATTTTTTAAAACATTTACTTCATCATTTCTTTAACATTTCATGACAGGGTATTTATCAACATTTTTGTTAATTTGTCAGGGAATAATGCGTGGATCTTAATGTGAGAAAATGGTGTTAAGACTCTGTAACATCTGGTACAGATCCAGATAATATTCTAGATCTCACAGACATGAATGTTTGGCCTTGGTGGAGGTATGCGCTCTATTGAGTGCCATTCTAGTTCTGGTAATACTTTTATTTCATACAGGAGTTTCACTTGTAATGGAGTACTTCTGCATTGTTGTATTACTGCTTTTACGAAAGTAAAGGATCTTCAACCACTGACACACACACACACACACACACAATGTCAGACAGTGAGGACAAACAAACTTAACCTCATCAGAGTCAGACAGAGCTTATTTTTCTGTCATTATTACTCCCAGTTAACTCATTCAGTTAAATAGTCATTTTTGAGGCTGAACTCTGCAGTGACTATATTGCGTTTACTGTGAACTGTATCTAATATTTTGTCTCTCCTTAGTCACAACCCAAAAAGGTAGTATTAGTTGCAGGGTTGTTGTATTGAATTGCCCTTTACTGTATATACTGTTCATATTACTGTGTCCACACCCTGTAGCCATTTCAGGAGTAAAACTTTACTTGATCTCAGCTGATCAAAGCACAAACAGCTCTGTATTGAGTTCAAGTGAGGTGAGCTCTAAGAGAAGAAACAGCTTCATTCATCTAAAACACGTCAATATATTAATAGCAAGAATACTAAACATCAAACTGACAGGCAGCTAAAAGCCTGCTAATAACATGAGTGGCAGTACAGAATACATTATTGAATGAAACACATTATGTTGGTGCCTTTTAATATGCAGGGAGTAGCAAGCTTGATTTGCTTTTGAAATTCAGCTTGTTTTACCATGATTCTCATGGATAGGATTTAAATGTATTTGACTTGATAAAGGCAGAAACACTTTATTTGAGAATCCTTTTGTTGCTCAGGTCATGTCTCTTTGCTGGTTCTTTATCAGTGTTGCACTGATATAATCATTTATTGCATTCTGCACAGGCCAAAGTGCCAATCAGAAACAATGGCTGTGATTCCTCACTTATCAGTTTTAGCTGAAAGCTCCAGCTTGACAGGGAAACAACATTGTTATGTGCCAGTCCCAGTGTTCCAGGGTGCACTGGTTAGTCATACATTTTCAGTGTCAATGTACGATAAAGAAGTAAACAGAAAGTCACTGTGGGGATGGCAACCACATCTCCCAAAGGCTCCAGAGTGTTGTGGGTTTGTTTTTGCTGCACAACATTGGTGAAACTTAGTCAAAGCAAATCCCCAAAGTGTCATAGCTGTGGTTTTTGATTTGGCGCACTGGCCAGAGGACATGTTAAATAATAAATGCTAACGCTAGTACAAACATTAAAGGAGGACAGTTGTTAAACTCTTGTTTTACTTTTTAAGTCCATGTTAACCACTGTTTAATTTATGCTGAAAGTCTTTTTGAGTTTTTTTGTATTGTTTTGTTTACTTATTTGATTTATGAACAATATAATCCTTTTTACCATATTGGAAGGAAAGCATGGTGGTATGCTAATTATGTCATCCGACTTTGGACTAACTTGAATTTTACTTTTCAGGGATGTAAACACTACAACACTAATTTATGGGTACAATGTGTCAATATAGTCATTGAATCAGATGCATGAACATACTATTTTAGTGATATGATGGTGAAACTTCAAAAAGTCAAAATATATAGACAACAGACATAAAATCAGACATAATGCTTTTGTGAAACTGTCAACTATTATGAAACAATTACATGAATTATTAGTTTGTGTAACGAATAATTCATGTATTTTCCTGGACGTGTTTTAGAAAGCAGATATGAAATCAAACTAGAAAGCATGCAAAAATGTAATTAAATAGAGCCAACTCTAAGTAACTATGTTAAATTATGTAATTTGACACTGGCATGACACCAACCCACACAAAGCTGACAAATCAAGGTTAATGAGTTAGATGAGTCAGATTTATCTGTAGCTTTGATCTCATGCTGAACTAGTGTAGAAATGATCAAATACATAGTATGAAGAGTCGGCCATTTAAAAGGGTTATTTGTAAGTTTTCTCTGACACCAAACATGGTTTATTGCCAGTAGCAGGTGGTGTTGATTGTCACTTCACAAGAGCTTCAGCCATCATTGTCTTTATAATACGGGAGGTTATAATACACCCTCTGAGCAGCACTATGTCTTCAGGGCAGAATGGAGGCCACAGTGAGTCGCTATCGGAAAGTGACGAGTGGGTTAGCTGGTTAGCATGCCAACTTCAGTAGAAGAGAAGAAGTGGTAGAAACAAGATTTAGCATTGACGTTGCTTTCCACTGTTGGAGACAACTCTTAGCGGTTACTGTGGCTTATGTCGACTGGAGGAACCATATCTAATGAGAAAAGTATCTTATACTTCCAGTTATATTTGTCATGGTCTCTATTCCCTTAGCAGCCAACCCTTTGTGCCCTCTTCAAGCTGCAGTTAGTGTACAGATGAGACCAGGGCTCCCAAAACCCCTGCCTAATTTATATATCGACTTATGTGCTTTTTTATCTCTCTTGACATGGAATACATCTGTTTCCTTAAAGTATTTAAAGGGAGTAATTTTTCTATGCACTGGGAATGGATATCTGGGCTTTCCTTTGGTCTACTCACCTCACATTACAGGACTGCGAGTCTTTGTTGAGATTGTGAAACCAGGACTGCTGGGCCTGGCGGCATTCTGCTCTTGTGATCATACCATCTTTATCCAGATCCAGACCCAGGAACACTGACCGTGCTTTGTCTCTCTCCTTGGCAGTCAACAGGCGCATCATTGAGTTCTAGGAAAAATAAAAACCAACAACTCTATGAGATTAGGTGGACCTACTCCTTTAAATCTCTCATAATAACTCCATTGCCCTTTTATGCTTTCCTTTGCTGTAATTTAGGGGCCTGGCAAAGGTATTTTTAGGGCTCATTTCTTTGGCCTTAATCATACCCAATCACATTAGCACTGTCTGATATAATCGGCAAGCACTGATTTACACTGTGCTACCATAGAGCCACACACAGTCCACAAACTGTAAACTTAATCTCCCGAGCCAAACACAAAGCACAATATTTAAACTGCTGTCTGGTGATCAAGTGACAATAAAAGGGAGTAATTAAGGCAGGTGGGTGCAGGCCAAAATTTTGGTTGCTTTTGCCCCCCTGAGCAATTCCATCAAACTAACCTCACTCAACATAATCTATTTGACCCATGTTCCACCATCCTTTACAAGGCTGATTAGAGAGTATTTTGGCTGAGCAGAGGAAGGTATGCTTTTGCCAGGCACATGAACAGCCAAAAACACTTCTCTCTCTCTTACTGGCAGAGACTGTTGATAGTGAAGACAACATCAAGCAAGTTAAGACTCCAAAATCTTCTCCTTTTCTGTAACCATAGACATATTTTGTGATCAAGAAAAGTCAAGGTCAACCAGTCAAATCAAACTACAAAACAGACTTTGTCACAGGCTTTTATTGTGAGACTGCTGTACATGTAAGTGTAAATCTACCTTTATAGTGCCCAATACCAACCCCAAAACCTCAGCATTTCTTCCCAGTTTACTGTTGCTGCATAACACAACATAGTTCATGACTGAGTATGAAGACATCGAGAATGAGGAGGAAACGTTATGATTTTTTTTTTTGATTAAGTGACATTGGGTTATGTAACAAATCAGGAACTATAAAACGCCTTATGATTATTCCTTGAATATATTCATCTCGTTTTGTCAGTCTAGTATACTTTACCTCTGTGCGAAACTTCCTTAACATTGCCAGTGACTCAAAGTACAGGAAGTCCGACCATTCGATGTGACCCTTCTTCTCAGGATCCAGAGCCGCAAACTGGGCCAGGACCTCCTCTTCTTGCTCATCAGTCAGGTCCTTATCAAACTGCTGCTTGGATACAAAGTGGCGGTACTGCAGGAGCTCATCTGACACCAGGCATGACTCTAGAGCAACAAGGAACAATTCATCACATCAAACCTAATTAGTCACCAACAAGTCTTCCAGATATAATTAACTTATGGTGACTCATTTTATACAATGGCAAGACCACCTCCCACAGATTGCCCTCCATCCAAGCCGCGGAGTAATACCACACAATTGGAAGTCGACTGGGTTGAGGGCAAATAATGTAATAACTTTGACTGAGCAATCCAGTAATGAATTCAAGGGGAAAATTTTGTGTATGCAGTGGGCTTTTCTGTAAAGTGGATACATTTCTGTCCAGTGTTCACCAAGTGATCTTATTTGAAAGTTCAGTGGCTACATAGGCAGGGATGTGCAGAGATGGTAGAAGAAGGCAGGTGTTCAAAGAACATAAAAAGGTGCATTGTAGGTTAGTAGTGGCAAACAGCAATTTCTTTGCCTGGGGCCTCCTGACAGGTTAATCCAGTCAATGTGGCAACAGGTACAGTATTGGGTAGTAGAATACAAGAAAGAAAGCCAGCTCTGCTATATAAAATGCTTCATTCACAAATCTTTTCTTTTGAGAAATATGGTCTGAATTAAAAAGAAAAATGTCAGGGAGAGGACTTTTTTCTTTCACTCACTTTTTTCGTTTTTGGTTGAGATTCTTTTCAAAGTTTTGTAAAAAAAGAGGAATGAAAATAGAACTTATAAAACTTGGAGTCCTCTGATGGCTGCAATGGTACAGCAGAGCATAACATCAGAGTGTGGGATTAGAGGTGATTATCTTTTAATTTTTATTACTTTTTGGAAATATAAAAACAAAATGTGTCCCCAATTTATACCATTAAAATGTGATCTGCATCTGCACACATGTTCTGGGTAAAGATAAACATTAACATTTACGTTTACTCATTTGGCAGACACTTTTATCCAATGCAATTTACAAGTGAGGGCATCACTAAAAACATAATGCCAAGAGTAACAGAATGCATTGGAGTGTGATGACATCGGGCAGACCACATTTATATTCCCAGCCATATGTAAATGTAGCTCATACCGTCTGACCACAGCCATTAAGAAAACATCCGCACAGCAAGTTCAAAGGTCGCCTGACTCTGCTTCTTCCTGCTAGTTTAAGCAATTAGGCTAGACGTAGGCTAATGGCTAGCAGTTCTTCCTCAAAGAAGTGTTTTAGAAATGAATAATGTCAGCTCTTTAGCACTGCTTCACTTGACTTAGGATGTACCATGTCTATCACAAGTCAGCCCGCATACCTAATTTGCATATTGAGATCCGATCACAATACAGGCACAGTCGAGATAACAGGCACACATTTTATTACATGGTGTAAATGCAAAGACACATGGAACATATGTCAATAAACAGATATATATCTCATGTTAATACCAGGTGCAAATCAGGCTTATGAGTCTACAGCAATGCTAGCAGTTCTCAGAGGCTGTCGTTAGATATTGCAGTACTTTGAGCTAAATGGCAAGTCATCATGCTAACATGTTCACAATGACAATGCTAACATGCTGATCTTTAGCAGGTATTCAGTTTATTGTGTTCACCATCTTAGTCTGATTTTATTGATTTTGTTTTTTACTGCTGCCTCTGTCAACTTTGTAACGTAGATTTTGAAGTAGTGCTCCATAAATGAAGATTAATATTATTATCATTATTATTATTTAGCATATATTTAGCAGACATTATTACAATTAAGGTCAGACCAGAGATACATTGAAGATAGTTCTAGTCTGGCGGTGGACTCACCACATTTCTAATATTCCTTAATTGCCAACATCTGCCACTGTTTAAATAAATGTTGCGCCTAACCTTGATTCAGTGACTCACCTGGGATGATCTTACACTGCTTAAAGGTCTCCATGAGGCTGTACATCTCTTCCTCTGTTAGAAGTAGATTCAGATTATCCTGCATGAAAGGGTGAAATGAGGGCAGAGAATTACACTTTGTAAAAAAAGAAAAGAAAAGTGAGGCTCATTCTGTTTCTTTTATTGAAAAATGGTGCATTACTTGATGTTTAATAAGTCAGTATGCTCTAATTATATGAAGCTAGTCCCAGATGGGTCCCCTGCAATTAGCCACAAGCATATAAAGTATTGGATTGTGGATCATTTCACCAACTATTCTGTTTCCCAGGTGATTCTCATGATATGCTGTTCTATCTCTGAGTCTCTACATTACTGCATCATTAGTAAAACACAGCCACAAAGAGAAGGAAGATTTCAGGTTAATTGCAGTTAAGACATTTAGGTACGGATGTAATGAAAAAAAACTTGAATTGCAAAAATCTTCCATGTGCTTGTACAGGACATCAGCAAATCCACAGACAAGGAAACTCATAGGAGAAACTGATTTGAATATTAAGCCTAGATTTGTAAATTCTTTCTATATTATTTATCAGATAATTGGCAGATTACCCTTAAATTGTAATCAATTCCAGTTTTTTCACTTTTACAGTCCATCACTGCTTTATAAAAGCCACATCATGAAATCTAAATGAAAATGCACAGCCAACTCAAAAAGTAAATAACTAAAAAACCCTCAAGCTCAGCTAATGCTGAAAAATCAAAAAACGGAAATTGATAAAAAGTTGGATATGTGAATTTCAAGCAACACCTATTAGAAATGCTTTGAATTATAACAGTAAGAGTAGTATGTAGTTAAGTTAAGGAAGCTGATTAAAACTGCTACTACTACTACTCTACTCCCCACCTACTGCACCCTCCGTTTTTCCTATGCACAAAAATTTAATCCACCACAAATGAACACCGCCACACGACCTCATCATATCACCCACTGTGAGCTGTACATGTGTGCCAACTAACTGTATGGTGTCCTGCATTTTCTCATAATGTCATCTAGATGACAGCAACTGCCAACACCTTGTTAGCTCACTGTCTGCAACATCTACAGACCTACAGTCTGTACTCTAGGAGTATTTAATGATTCATTTATTTATTTGCTCTGCTTTGAATCGTACCCAAATCTTCCTTCTACTATCTGAGCGCAAGTGGGTGGTTCAGCTTAACTTACTTAATATTTTAAGCACCTAATGGATCTAGAAATATCACTCATGAAGAAACTCACTTTTATTCTTCATTCCTTCATCCAACCATTAATCCATGCACTCATTCCTTCAGGATTACTCTATATCTGCATGAGGTAGCCATTCCAAGGTCGAGGAAATCTGCACATGGCACCTACACCAAGATCACGTCCTGCCTGCAACACCCCTAAAAAATTTGCAGACAAATTCTGGGACACTGTGCCCTTGATGAAAGAGCTCTGGGCCAGATATCGCACTGAAAAACCCTCCATGCTTTTTCCACATTGACTGTACATGCTCTATAGTGGCTGTTGCAGTTTTCCGTTTTTGCACAATCACCACAGCCATTCAAAAGCCCAACATGGATACATTTCCAGAAAAGACAGATAGATAGTTCAGAATAAAATAGGTGGAATAGAGCTGTAGCAGTATAACTCGGCAGTAGCATCTAATGAAGTAACCAGCTATTTCAATGAGTGAGGAACTCTCTGCAGTTCCATGGAAGCATGGAAAACAATTTGCTAAAAGTTTTATCTTGTACATCAGTACATCAAATATCATCCTCAAAATGCAGCAGATCATCTTCAGCTGCTTGGTGCTTTTAGTGCCTTGTTGAAATTGAATGTCACACTTGTCTACAGGTGATGAAGTGAGATTACTTATGTATGCCACCTCCAATAAAATAAATATAATTTTCCCAAGCCATGTGGGAGGTAGGAAAATTACAGCATGCACAACATAATCTCTCCTATCTGTCTTGTTTTCTTTCTTTTTTTTTTCATTATTATATTTCTTGCTGCTCTCAGCGTGCTGCGTCTTATTAAGCTCCTAATTAAACTACAATTCCCACAGGAATTCATAAAGTTCAATTTAAAAAGTGAGATGTGAATCAACATCAAGAACAACAACAAAAAAAAAATGATTATGCTGTCTTCAAGAAACTGCTTCTTTTGTTAACTCCTGACATCATTACTGTGCTTTTCCAATCTGCAGAGCTTCTTTGTTCATCAAGCCCCGAGAGAAAAAAGTATAATAATACCAACACATTCTAATTTTATTCTGGCAGCTCACATCAACGGTTATTTGAGACTGTCCTGTTCAGAAAAATGACAGCGTTGGTCTTTAAATAACTCGTGATTAAACTCAGTGCCGGAGCAGGAAGTTTAAAAAAATAAATTCCTCTTACCGATGCTGTAAGAATCAATTTTCTGTGCTAACAATAAATTAGTGTGTTGCTAGCACTGACGTAATCAGTAGATTATGTCGTAAAATAAGAGCATAATCAGCCAACCCTGCCATTCCCCTCATATCTGTGGAGCCTTTTAGTCACTTTTATCTGACAGCAGATGTTCCAAGTGAGGACATTCTCATAAACCTGTAGACTAGATTCCCTGACACATGCTGAGGCTTAAGAGTCAGATATTTTTCTCAGGAGCTGGTGAAACCACCCAGAGCTAAAAAAGAGACAAAATATTGGAGTTGGATTCATGGTGGTGGATAAAAACAGAACTGAAAATGAATGTTTTATTTACACATCCAGCATGTCTGCTACATGAATGCACTCCACTTTGACTCGAGCTTGAACACGTTGCCTTGGTCCTGCGGAGCTAGCGGCAAGCACCAAAAACAAGTCAGTGCTATAAAGAAGGGTCGCTCATGTTCACGAACCCATCCTCGGTCTGATTGGCTGCCATTGAGCCGTGCACGCAGCCGCCTGCTTTGAAGGCTAACTGTAAATCCACTTTCAAGGAAACTCAGGCACTGGAGGGCTGCTGCTGGCAGATGGGCTGTGTGAAATTAAATGTTAGATGTGAGAGAAGGGGTGGGGGGATTTGTAACAGCTGAGTGACATATGCTAACAAGTTTGCTGGTTTCTTTAGCTGTAAAGACTAGAGTTTAAATAAAACAATTTAAATAAAAACGTCTTTCTCCTTCCCTCACTGAATTGTCTCCTTCCGCCCCCACTCTTCGCACACTGAAGGAGCGAGCCAAAGAAAGAGGACCTTTCAGCGTCCTCTCACAGATTGTGTGAAACATCTCCCTCTAAGCGCAACTTTGGCAAGTGGTTTTGCTTCTCAAGGCTGGCGAAAGACAGCAAAAGCCCCTATACTCCACTCTGAAGGGTCCTCCAGAAAAAACACCCTTCAGCTATTTATGCTAGAATTAAAACAGACTGCATTATGCCTCTCGCAGGGCGATGATCACCAGAGTCATCAGTTTTGGCATTGGCCTTGAATTCCTGATGAGAAGTTGGGCGTTTTGTTTCACACTAAAAAAAACCCATCCAGAACATTGCCTCACTTTATTTCAACTCAAGTTGAAATAGTTTCACAAAAGTAAAGTAAAGCATTACAGTTGATCGGTATGATAACTGCTGTTTATGCTAACGTTGATGCTTCTATACGATGCTTGATCTTCATCTTTCCACGAAAGAGAACATGAATCCTTGTCACAACAAGGATGGTCCGCTTTCCAATAGTTCTCAAACATTTAAAACAAATTTGCAATTTGAAAGAGTGAAACTTTCACGTTACAACAGCTGCAGTTTTAATAACTTTCATAATTAACAGTGTATCAACAAGTTGTAGCAGGTAAATATTTAATGCAACAACAGTTGATTTCACCTGCTGTACCCTAATTCTTGTCCTAAATTACTGTGACCCATACGTAAAGGAAAGAGAGTCACTGATTCTAAATGTGCTTTTCCTGCTATGACAAGTCAAAATGTCCGCCGTGAGAACATAGAAGTTGACTTTTTTTTTTGACTGGTTTTAGAACTATAACATGTAAATGCAGTGTTTTATCTGATTCTCTGGATCTAGAAACAAGGTAAGCTTATGGTTATACCTGGCATAAGAATATTTTTTTGAATACCATGTACATCATAAATAAAGCCCCTAGTTTAATTTAATCGAAAGTAGGAAAAATTGAAACTGTTAAGTTCAGGGAACAATTGCCTTCATGAGCACAACCAGTCATGAAACCTTTTTCGCTGTTGTTTTTCTGGAAATAACATTCATTTTTCACACGACTCCAAGTGTCTCTGACAGGATTATAACGTGTGGTGTTTGGCTAATTCCCATAATAGGCAGTCAAGAAGAGCTTCTTTTTTTTAAAGGCAACAACAAGCAAATAAATGAGTCCCTGAAGAGGCATGACATAAATCAACCAGAAAAACAACCTATGAATAGTTTCATGAAATTAAATTAGATTTAGTAATTGAGGTTTATGTATAAAATCATGAAACAAAACACGACTCAATAAACTTTGTTCTCTGTAGCACCTTTTGTCATGTCCATGATGCCAAATGCAAAGACTACTTTAGATTACCTGGGCACAATAGAGTAGGAAGTACGATAAACAGAGGATTGTATGTGATGGTGGCAGTGAGCTGTGCAGGCTTACACAATAGTAGCAGCTCCAGCCGGTAACAGTGTGGGCTGTATCTCTCATCTCCTGCAGGGCCTCGGCACGCAGGTAGCCCAGCTCCCTCAGGCAGCCGTCGTGAAACACCCGCGTGCAGATCCTGCAGGGGTACAGGTCGTCGGCCGTCCACACCTCACACACGTCACACATCTCGTCATTTGGTGGCTGAGGTAAAAACAAGTAGGTGTGAATCAGAGTGTGGTTTGATGATAGGAGGAGTGTTGTGTAATGTAACAGCAACAGTTTTGTGTATTTTACCATGAAGACCGGCATCTGTGGCCTTGTCTAACATGTGCTCTTTGTAAGTCTTTGTCTGACTTCCCTGTACACTCCATTTATAGGCCATATACACTCAGATGTCAAGGCAGGGAAAATGACTGCAGGATGCTTAACTGGTTTTCCATACGAAGACACTGTCAGTTTTTATCCTTGCTATGCTGTTTTTTTTTTTTTTTTTTAATCTCTATTCCAGTGCTCCTACACCAGCTTCAGGGCTGTAGTAACATCACAGATGAGACCATGTCAAATTTAGTTTTTTCATCACAGCTTATCTTTTAGTCACAGCTTATCTCTTGTGACCTGATGACCTAGTTTACATCAACAATCCTGCATCAAAGCTCCAGTCAAAATAACTCTGGAGAGGGTCATTCATCGACTTCTAAGATGTGGTCATTTCTCTAAAAATCAAGCCTAACATCTAGAGTGACCCAGCAGGCTTCAGTTTTAATAATCCCCCACATAACAAACAACATACTGACGTTTGCTGTTCTTAAACTAAGTGTAGACAGTTGTTGTTGTTGAACTCTTGGCCAAAATATTGAAGTAAAGGAAAGGTCATGGGATCAATTAAATCCAGAGGGTTCATCGCCATGGGAGCATGATTGTGCTCAGTGACCTTCCTTGCAGTCTACCCACTGAAGTGTGAGACATCTTGTGTTCACAGCTGACATTCTAGCCTGGTAGTAGTGCAAGGGTAAAGCTCGCTGAGTGTAAAATAAGACTAAGATAAAATCCACTACAATAAAATAAATAGACAACTCAATATAATATGTTTTAATATTAAGATGACATCCAGGTTTTTACATCGACACACTAAGGTATGAATGAAAGTAAGATCATGGAGAAATGATGCAATGTCTAAAAAAAAAAATATGTGGGGAACAAAAGAATAGGCCCAAAATTGACCCTTGAGGTACACCATACTTGACAGGAGAGAATAAAGAGACGGTTGCTAATGGAACAGAACTGCTACAGAACTTTCAATGTGACAGAAATCAATTTCAACCAATTCACTGCCAAATAAACCCACTCACCAAAGGCATTAGCCTGCTGGCAAATCATCCCATAATATTGCCTTACTCACTGTGGTCTAGCAAGGCCATGGATTAGTAATTAGCTTGCGACAGCAAATCTTTCCTATTTCCTACAAAATTCTGATATACTGTATCTATAATTATTGCAAGGTAGACGCTTTTATATCTGTGCCTCTTGTTAAAGTGCACCACTGGCAGAACAGACAAGCTGCCATGCGTTGTTTACTCTTTACAAAACAGAAAACCTAATGGTGTCAAGTGCTCCTGTGAACTCCGTCCCCTGTTAGTCAGCGTCGCCCTGGATGGGGTCACCTCTGGGAGCCTGCCCACAAGATGCTCGCTGTGAAGAGCCCTCGCATACAAAAACAACACATCTCCCAAACAACTCATACTGTCTCACCTTCAACAAGGGTGTTTAGAAAAAAGCGTAACAGTTCCATTATAGCTTGGCCGAATTGCTTTATCATAACGTGTAACTTGTGGGAGGAAAAGACATAATGTACTGCTCTTGCCATGGAAATTCTTTGACATCTATTTAATCCCAGGATTTGGGGATTTATAGTGTGTTTTAATATTCTTTAATGTATGTATGATTCAATGACATATACTATGATCATCATGCTATACCTGCTCTTTCTTTTCCAGCTCCACCTCTACAGGCTGGTCGTCATCGGCTTCCCTTTTGGGCCGCACGAAAGCAGGCGGTGTGAGCTGATGGGTCTTGTCAAGATCTTCGGGCTCCACTCCCTTCCCATCCCGTAACCTGGACCAGGCCTCCTGGTTGACCTTACACTCGTCCCTCGATGGAGCTGAGGCCTGCTGGGAGGTGGACGGACCTGCGCTATTGTCTGTGTCCTCTTTCTCCGACTCCTCTGTATTCTTCTCCTCAGGGTTGGCTGAAGTTTTGGCAGGCCCGTCAGCTTCCTCCGCTTCTCCGTCTGCCTGTTTGGCTGGAGGAGGGCGATCCTTAAGGCCAGCCTGGAAGGCGGAGACGACGGCGTTGCATTTCTGCACCTTCTCCACCTGCTGCTTCTTTGACATGAGCACTCCCATGGCTGCAGACAGATGGTGAGACAAAGAAACAAAGAACAGTTACACAAGTGTGCTGAATTTGCAATTCATCATAACAATCACCTACAACAGCACAGCTATTATCCAAGATTAAAGCTCCTGAAAACTAGGTTTCAAATTATAAGCATTTCAATATGTAGTTAAATATTCATAACTTAACAAGCAGGGAGATTATTTCATATATTTCTCCCTTCTGATTGGTGTATGCAAGTAAATGACATCAGTTCTTTCTGACTAAGCTCCGCCCACTTCAAACTAGTAAGAAATACACAGAGAAAAACATAAAATCGCATGTGAAATAACCTTTAACCTTTAAAGAACAACTTTAGCATCTTTTTTCCCAGCTGAAACTGATAACTGTGACAGTGACTTCACCCACCCACCCCCACTTTCCCCCTGCCACTTATGCATAGTGCATACATATATGGTGGTACTTCCCAGTCAAAAGGATGTGTACTGACAAGATCAGTCATTTGAAGAATGACTCGAAACTCAGGGTACAGAGATTTAAAGAGGAGCTGACAGAGGTATACACTATGGCAGTGGCAGTAAACCCACTGAAGAGCCCTCTGGTGCAATCGTAATTTTCTTGTAAGGGATGGAGGAATAAAATCAGGACACTGTGAGAACTCTCTGCAGTCAAGCACAGAGATGAGATCATCAACCGCTGAAAACATTCACTCTCCTTGCACATCTGATCTTGTTTTTTACTGATTGTGCTTACGTTTCCTGCACACCCTGAACAGCTCGGTCTCTCCAAATCTCCCACATCTCTTTCTATCAGCAGCAACGTCCCTGAACTCCTCTCCTTATTATTAATAAAGCCTGCCCATCTGCTCCTGGCTCACTGCTCCTATTTCATATAGTAGTTCAATCCACATGAAGATGTGGATATTTGGGGGTGCAGACTAAGAAAGCAGGCCCCAGGAGTTTGCATATCTTCATATACAGCAAGCAAGAGAGCGTGTCTACAATGCCTCCACATGCAAAGTAAGGGACACTGTACATATCGATGCAGAAATCTATACCTTGTTTTATGTGTCTGTGGTTCTAGGCAGCTCGTCATGTAAAAGATGACGTTGATCTGAACAGCAATAAATAACTGCTCATCAACGCTGTGAAAAAAATCCAAAGCTGAACATAGCGACTGCCAGACAAAAAATCATGATTTGTGAAGGTTTGGAAAATGTATCTCCATCATCTTGACATATGGATGAAGATAAATAATAAATCAATAACAGAATAAATAACAGACAACTCCCTACAGTTCAAATTACCTCACACAGCCTGTAAATAACATGCTGCTACTGGCCAGCAATCCAATCATTTTCTACAGAGTTGAGAAATTGAATACACATATTTTCTTATTCACTCTAGTGGTATCAAGCCATGCAGGTAGTTGTGGTTTCATTAGTCCAGATTTACAGATATCCGTCTCTGAGGTCTATGCCTTCAACCCAAGTGAAATGTAGGTGAAGGGAATTTCAACTGTGCCGCTCGCAGCAATGATGAAGGACAACTTAGAAAGTCAAACAGCAATGTTTCTTTCCAGAAATAATGTCCCAGTTATTTTTGGAAGCTCCACAGTGTCCACTGTGAACAGTTTTCATTGGAACCGCCGCTGCTGTTTACCGTCGACAGATTCTTGGTGCTTTGAGCAGCAAAGCAAATTCCATTCACCTCCACTGTATATTCAGCGTCATGTATCACAGACTGTCCTATATTCCTAACCACATTACCTAAATTGTTCAGGGATTCATGCTTGTGTGACCTTCTGCCCAAAGGTCACCCTCCTCAACCTGTGGAGCGACAAGAATCACCATCTGCTTTAGGTCCATGATTATTTCAGGAGGCCAGATTTTGCTCAGGAAGAGCATAACCTGCGAGCATGTATATATGTATACGACATGCCTTTTTTTAATGGTCCCACAGTGGGATACACACACATGGCATCAATCGCCACAACTTGCTTAGCTCAGTCAAGCCTGGCATTGCTTGTCTTCACCTCCGACTGTTCACAAAATGAAAAGACTCGAGGTAAGATAAGGTAAGATCAGCGTCATTCATCCCAGAGGAGAAAATGAACTTCCCTCCCTGCCAACATCTTTAGGCTGCTGAAAGACCAAGGTAATTTGATTTTTGACAGTGTTACTGTGAAAGTTATTGTTTGATTTTGGCAATAAAAAAAAGCATGGTCTATCAATTCACAATATAAAGATGAAATAAGTTATTTATTACGAGACGTAATCTTGACGAAATCGTGACTGATATGGATTTTTGTGAAAACTGTCGCACTAGAAATGTTCAAAAGACATGACTCTTTTCTTTTTGTGCCACAATCTGCAAAAAGTAATAACGCGATTGCAGTGATTGCATAACGCACTGTAAGATGTGGTACAACGTGCACTGACTTAGCTCTCATTTCCACTTAAGTGAGATGCAACCGTGAATTCTATTATTGAAAAAAAGGCACCGTGGTGGATTCAAGTTGATTACATGGTACTTATGGGACATGTGTCTTGGCTCTGAAATGCAATCCCATCCATCCATCCACGCTCCACGTAAGTGCTTGTGTGAAATTCAATCGCATTTATTTGACGTGAAATGGGAGTCACTCCCTCTCTCTTCCTCCCAGGCTGTGTCTAATAGCCAGCAAGGCCTTATGTTCTCAGGCTGCTGGTGGACTTATGCTCCATAGACTCCAGACGATACAACGCTCATTTGTATCATCCACTGCTTTCATACATTTTAACCACCCAAACGAAAACACACACACACACGGTGAAAGTCCATGTCAGCTCAGTTAAAACAAATCATAAGCAAAGTGAGACTATATTGATCATTACACTGAATATCTCTTCTGCCTAGCATCTCTCTAAAGGGAGGTCAAAGGTCAAGGTAGCTGAAGCATAGCACTCCTGCAGCTGGTAAGTGTCCCCTCTGACTAATTTTATTGAATCGTGTTTTGAGTATGTCATATGTCCACGCTGGTAAAATGTCAAAATGAAGCACACTCCAAAATGCCAACTACTTACTAAAATGGCTCGAGTGTGTTGTTGATGCACTGTATTGTTCCGCACAAGAAGGGGTGCTCAGAGTCGGACGAAAAGTGAACAATTAGCAGGCTGATGGTGAAATGCCTTCAGTTAGTGGTTAGAAAACAAGAAATGAACTTGAAAAATCATAGAGGCAACTGCTTTTATGAAATTCCTGTAAACTTATAACCAAGCCTTGCTCTGTGGTCTCTCCTCCTCAAGGACAAGCACTTCATTAAATGGTCAATCTTCCTCGTAACGACCCCTCCTGCAGTCTGATGAATGACAGCGACACGCCGAGAATATACAATGATTAAAATACACATATGTAGGCCCTGTGGAATACTGGCTAGACTGTTTTCCTAAGTGCTGGAATGACAATCAGCTCAGTGGGTTGTCTTTTAGCACAGATGGGCTTAAGCTGAAATGCTCTGTTCCATTATTTTGATGCAGGAGTAGTTCTGGATTTTGGATGACAGAGAAAAGAGGAACGGGGACATTGCGGTACCTGTATGTGGTAGATAACCACTTCATTTTGAGCATTTCCATTCAGGTTTCTCCATGTGTAAATGGAAAATGTGCATAAAAACTGGTGGGACGCACTTATTTATGCAGACATGCAATGTAGTACAGCAAAAAACTGTCTGTGCAGCCTCTGTCCGCACCGGGGCTGAACAACATGCGATAAAAAAAAATCTTATTATGATTATTTTGACAGATATTGCGAGTGCAATATGAGTCACAATTATAGTGGGAATTGTAATTTTTGCATTTCACTTTACCTGAAAAAAAAATCACATAATGTGATTTTTCCTGGGGTCTGAACCAACCAAGCATGTTCCCTTACGTCTGGAGAATATGATTCATAGGCCAAGGTCATCTCTGTAACAACACGTTGCTTCATATATGGTATGTTGTGACACATTTTACCTTAATCAAAAAATTTCAGCCTCTGTGATTTGGATATTGCACTTGATTCAAAAATAGTTTGATTAATTGTTCAGCCCTAGTCCACCAAGTCAGGGCCTCCCAACACGGTGTAAGATGCCCCATGTTTAACAAGATAAGCAAGAAAAGGAGAAAGTATTTCTCTGCACTAGCCTTGCCCCCCTCTTCCATTCAAACAGATCTCCATCTGTCCAGAAACTGGTTTGTCCAATCACAACCATTTATCTTAAATGTGTCTGACTGAGACAGGAGCGTTGCTGAAGCATTTTCGTGAACAACCGAGGTGGATGCCGCTGATGTTGGGAGGTTGAATGAATCTACTATTGCGACTATTGAACAAACTGGACAGTATATTTTTTTTCTAAAAGAAGAACTACTGCACTTACATTTTTCAGTCGCTCTGTGCTCTGATTGGTCGGTCTGCGTCCATTGAAAATGAAACCATGGAACTCGTAAATGAACTCAGAGGTTCCACACGCTTTCACAAATGCAAACTGGTCTGGCGACACCAGGCTACTCTGGTACATGAAATATCTTTATTTTTTTAAAGCGTACTTTTTCTTATGAAATTGTGATGTCATGAGAAGTAGTGTAATGGTGGGAAGATACATTCCCTTCTGGTGGCTGCAGCATGTACTACAACCCATCCCCCCCCTGGCTTTCAACAAAAGACTACAAAACCCATAGTCAGCAGGGCAACCAGAACAATGGTTGCTGCCCAGTGAAATAATATGAGCTGATTCCTGCAGTGAGGGAAAAGAAAAGTTGAAGAGAGACAGTATATAAGAGGCAGAGAAAAGAGTGAGTGGATCAGACCTTTTGTTACAACAATAAGACAGAGAAATAGTTTTTATTTAGACCTGTTTTTTTGATCTTCAGGCTCAACAGAATTGAGTTGGCCTGTTTTGAGAAGACTGAATCTACTGAATTTAAGTTGAAAAACAACGCCTCGCTGTCTTTATTTCCTGCATCCCCGCCTCAAAACTTCAAGAGAAAAGCTCCCTACCTCACAAGACATCACAACATATACAGTTTCATCTTCCTCAGACTCAGAAACAAACAAATGAAACATTTTAACAAGGTAGCAGCACTCTGCGGTCGACATTCACACTCTTGAGGTCATGAATAGCCCCTGAATTGGCTATAAAGGATCGCAAACCAGAGAGATTAGGAAGCAGTGATCAAAACTACTGAGGGAAAAAAGGCGGGGCAGTCACCTGCCTGTTTGCTTAAAAAAAGAGGTGGGCTGTAGAGAAACAGAATAGATATAAGAAGAAGGAAATCAGGCTAGGGAGACTGGAGGATATTGACAACATAGCAGACAATGACCAACCTCACAACAAGGCAAACAAGGCAAACAAAAAAAACTCCCAATAGCATTAGCTTGGATATGATTTGAAACACTTGAATATGTAAAAATCTTCTTACCAGACTCCTGAACAGCTCATGCATGGACTGTCGATGAGAGGAAGTGGTGATCACAATACAGGATGGTACACTGATTATTATAGCGACTTAATTATCCACTGAAGTGACCTTCCCACTCGGGCTCAGAGCAGCGCTGGCGCAGACATTAGACAGTGACAGCCTTTAGATGCCAAAGATGCCTGCGATGGATCGGCTTGTAAACTGCTGCTTCTTTCACATGAACCCAAGGGAGAATTAAAATTAAAAAAAAAAACTTTGAAAGCTTCTGCATGCTTAAAGGGAAGGATTAAAATAATGACATGGGTGATATATTGTGGTTAGATGCTGCTACCACAGCTGGATCCTCAATTACTGTGCAGTGCTGATAATGGACTCAGCCATTTTAAATGAGATAATCAACAATAAAGAAATTGTTCCTTAATGGCCAGCAAAGTGAGTCGGCTTCATAAACAGCAGGGAGAAAAATAAGAAACAATAACGATAAACTAAGTGCTATTACAAGCCCCAAGGTCTTCGTACACTCCATCACTTCAATGTCAGCAGGAAATAGCATGAATATCATTTCAATATCCATTGAAAGGCAAACACTCATAACTCTAAGTCCAAATCTCATTTCTCAATTATAGAGCAAAATATATGGAGAGAAGAAAATAAAAAACACTGGCTGTTTACCTGCATTATTAATAAATTCCATCCCTCAACTCATTTCTCAAAACAATTCAATAACAGCTTGTAATGGAAATCTACACTCATGTACTGTATGTAGCAAGACATTATATGACGCCAGAGGGAAAATGAAGGTGCTGGAGAAGCATGTACCTCTCAGCATTTGCATCCTTCAAACAGAGCTGGGAATGAAGCCACTACTGATGAGGAAAATATCTGAGCGAGCAGAAGACCTTGTCATTTTCAGGTTAACTTATGAATTTTAAATGAGGGCCTTGTGTTTTTTTCTTTCCCCCTCCCTTTTACAAGTCGATTCTGACACAAGTGGGTCAGTGCATGGCTTTGATACCTCAGTGTATTAGATAGCGCTGAGTAACCTGCCACTTGGTTTCTTCGCAAGTCTGAGATCCTACAGCTTCTGACCACAGGCCTGTCAAACTGCTCAACCCTTTTCCTGCCTGACTGACAGCGACATTTGTGCAGCCTGCCACCTGCGTGCGCTTCATACTCACAAAAGACAAAGGTGATGTATTTGTCTTTCATCCGTGAAAGCTTGCCAGTACAAAAAATAAACAAAATAGATGAATAATTTTTGAAGAGGGTGCGTATAAATCCATGCCAATTAAACTGTTTATTACAACTTGGCTCTTTGTGTAGCTTCGGTCATGATTCCTCTCCACGATAATTACATACCCACCAGGTTAATTGCTGTGATCCGGGAGCGCGATGATAATGCAAAAGAAAAAAAAAGAAAAATGAACCTGAAGGTTAGATAATGTCATGTGGAAGACAAAATTAAAGCAGACCAATGTTGTAAACATCCACCATAGGTTGAAAACAGAGAGTATCACCTCGTAACGCTCAGGAATTAGGAATTACAGGAATTATAGCTTCACTGAGGACGGGACCTTGGCATGCTAATGTTAAGCTAGCTGTTGGTAAATGGTAAATGGTAAATAAATATTTTTGGTAATATAAGAAATTACCTTTTCTGTTTCTTCTGAACAGTTCTAGAGCGAGTTGTCCACTAACCAGAGGTTCAGTGGTTCGATCCCCGGCTCCTCCATGTCCTTGGTCACGATACTGAACCCCAAATTGCCCCTAATAGCTGTTCCATCAGTGTGTGAGAGTGTGTATGGGTGTGATGTATACATGTATGAGCGAACAGGCGAATGTGGCAAGCATGCTATTTAAAAGCGCTTTGAAATCACCTTTGACCTGTGCGCACACACATTTCCTGCACAATGATGAACACAGTTTGTGCCCTCTCACCTCCAAATAAAGTTGTTCACATAATGTAACTGAATTATGGGCTTGTTTGCAACCAGTTTGATCATGACTATGTTGTTGTAAGTTCTACCACACTCCCATATCTCAACAATTACTTTGCTGAATACACTGCTATCATGTAGTAATGATGGCCCAAACAACACAAATAACAAACCAGTGGTGATAAAAAAACAAATTTTCCTTCAAGTACCAACTGTTTAAAAAAAAAAGTGGTGGCATTAAGTCTCAGCAATCACCCAAATCAAATTCACCCTTCATATTCCACCTGGGGGTAATACAAGCAGAGGAGGAAGGGATGAAAACCCCCTCAGGCTTGACGTTCACTTGACTCCTGCAGGAGCAGCTGCCTCCACTGCTCTGCTCTCTTTCCAGGACCTTTCTGAATGATTTAAATGCCCCGAGATAAAAAAAAAAAAAAAAAAAAAAAAAAGATCTGGACGAAGGGAAAGAAAATAGGGCCACGGGGCCAGAGGCAGACCTGACATCTATGGCTGTAGAAATGTTATTCTGTCAAGCTGCACTGCGACAGAGTAGTCTCAAGATGGTGAGGTAAATCAGACATTCACTCGGTTGTATGTCTTATGTTACCTGACAGGATCAAGGCTTTTCGTTCCAAAGTAAAACACGAGTTTCTTGGAGGGGTAAGTGAATCATTCATTTTGTTTCCCCATTTTCTCTAATACTTGATATCTTCTTTTTTTTTTTTTTTTTTCACAAGGAGTCTACATTTAAGATTCAAAATGCATCCAGGCTGTTGACTCAAATCAGCGTGACAGGCTCTCACATGATGAAGCTCTCAGGAGAATCTCAGTTTAATTAAATATTGATAATTTCAGAGGGAGGTGGCACCAAATAGCTCTTCAAGTCTTTGGGATTTTCTTCTGTTCCTCTGAGTAACGCTTTTGTACGTCCACACCTCACAATTGAACACTACCAGACCATGTCGGGCAAAACACACTAACTTCAATTCACAGCAGCAACATAAACAACGGCCGACAACACGGCGGACTGGCGTTTTATGAAATTCTCAATTCCACCTTAAGTTGTTTTGTGAATGTTTCGCATTACAGACAAGAAAAAAAAAAGAATCATGGTTAGTGGATCTATTTTCGTCTGGAGACAAGAGCTGAGTGCATTTATCTTTACCCTGAACAAGAATCCATTTTCTCCCATACGCTGCAGTGTATTAGAGACCAACAGGGACAACTTAAGGTCTATATTAGTATTCAGTCCTCTGCTGCCCCAGTGTCACTATGAGGAAGTTATTTAGATCTGCAGGAGCTCATGTAACTGCCATTTATCAGTCTAAGGAAAAAAAAAAACTACACCACTGCTAGGAAATAGAATATCAGTGTCAACGCTTAGCTACGGCTGCTGAAATAGATTATGCTTTTAATCAGAACTGGTCATAGAAGCAGGTCTGTTCAGATGCTACTGAGAAAAACCTGAGAGGATATTACTTGAAGGTCAGTGTGAGAGGGCTGCGTTCAACTACTGCAAATGTTCTCTGAGGACAGATTCATTCAGTGTGTGATCAAAATAATACAGAAACATTTCAAATGAACATAATCCACTGGTCTATTCAACTACTTGAAGGTGTTTTTACGGGGCAGAGAATTTCTAATCATCTGTATCAACGCAACACTTAACCTCAGTGGCTCCTAGCCCTTTGACTTGTGACCCCTTAAAACCAAGCAATTTTGCAGACATCCATCACAGGTTATAGCCCTAGTGTGGACGTGTGTTGTTAGCAGTTCAACCAAAGAGTGATTTTTACTTCTAAGATTTTTTCCTTCCATCAGCTTGGTGAGGTAACGATTCACAAAAAACAATCAAAATTGGAGAAGTCAACAAAAAAGGGAAAAAAAAAATTTTACTATCCCTTTTACCATCTTGTGACCCCTTATATTTATCTTTTTGTAAAGGTTCTTATCCTCAGGTTTGGAACAACACACCCAAACAAAAGCAGCTTCACGTCTGTTGTGTTGGATTCTTTTTTTCCCTACGCATAAACAAATCAGAGCAAATTTTCAAGCCACACTATTCCAGCATACTGTTATGTATTCTTGCATTTTAGATCATAATATCACGACAGTGATGCTAAACTGTATCTGGCTTTGCTCTCATGTTATGTTGGTGTGGTGTTCCTCCAACTGTACGATTCTCTTTCCAAAGCTGTTGGATGTCACTGGTATGTGCTGATTAGAATCCCAACCAGCCCTTCTTTTCATTCCTTGTTTCAGTGGAGAGGGAGGGAGGGGTGGGATTTTTTGAATGGAAGCACCACAAAGCATGCCTTTTCATGAGAACGAAACCCCCTTTAGCCAAAGATCTCACCCACCGACCAGGGAAGCAAAGACCTGGAACTAATTACACTAACGAGTTCACCCAGATCCCTGTAATAGCGAGTGAGTGGAATCATTAACAACCATTTAAAACACGCAGATGGACGTGCACTCGGACACACAGGGCTAAATAAATCAGATCAGAGAGATTGAGGATCTCTTGCTGCCCCTGGCCTGCACTGATCAGATCCATCATTGCCTCTAGAAGAAATATATTGCTATGTGCATGAAACAGCAACTCTCCCTCTGGCATTTCATCACCTCATCTCCTGTCTGTGTGTTTGTACCTGAGCACAGGAACAACACTCAACCACAAAAAGCATCATATGCTCAGGGCTCAACAAATGCGTATGGAAGGCTTTGAAATTCAACTTCTGAACAGAACAAAAAAAGGAAAAAAAAAAAAGTACCAGAATGGAGGAGGAATGTAAATCTCAGTGCATCATTAGGCTGGAGACATCACGTTGGCATTCAGGCGCTGCCAGCCGGAGAGCCTGTGCCAGCCAAACGCTCTGAGAGAGTCTGACAATAAGCACATAGCAGGCGGCAGCGAAGCAGCTCAGGCTGCAGGGATCTGCCACAGATCGAGGAGCAGGACTCGGTCCAAGGTTAACACCGAAACCGGGTTTTTTTATGCGCCTATATGGCCTATAGAAGATAACAATAACAGGGTTGTAAACAAAGACTGATGGAGAGCCTAATGGACAGCAGCACTCCCCTGTGGGACAGAGCTGAGGAAAAGTGGACAGCTGGAGACAGAGTAAACAACAGTGTGTCTGCTGCAGACAGGAGCATCAATCCAGAAATGATCCAGCCATGCATTTAGTTGCAGGATCTCTCACTGTGACAACTTAAAAGGTCATAGAAAACAAGCAGCAGCAGCAGCAGCAGCAGCCTATTGCTTTAACAGCTATCCTCCCAATGACGTACATGCAGCTAAGTATAGTCCGAGAACTCCCCACAATTTTGGTCTCTTCACTCAAGATTTCTGCAGATTCTTTTTTTTTTTCCGCACAGCTCACTGCTATGAAATGAGAGGGATACAAAAGCTGGCACACACAATTCGCAGCAGTGGGAACTCCTGTAGTTTGATAACAACCACAGCGCGCATCCACACCCGTGTGTGTGTGTGTGTGTGTGTGTGTGTGCGCGTGTGTGTGTCTGCTGACCTAAATGTGCTTCTCACACAAGCATCTGTAACGAGGCTTCCCAGCAGAATCCAGCCGTCACTGCCCCATGTTTGCAACAGTAACCAAAACCTGAATCTACAGCAGCACATAGTTTGTTATGTAACATTTTACAGAGGAAAGCCAATCAGCCCATATGTGTATGTATATGTATATGTATGTATGGACTCACCTTAAAGGGTAAAGGCTGGTGTTCACCGCGACTTATTGGGGACTTTATCCTTTCTGTCTCAAGCCCGGTCGTCCAGCATGGCAGGACTTTGCTGGAAATGAAGAGTGTGCGCCCTTTACTCGCCCCGCAGAGAGATGAATGGCACAGCAGTTTATTATTCCTTCCCCCTCACAGTACCACGGAGCAAATGTTCAGTCGGGAGCAGCTTCTCTCTCTCCAGCAGGACTGGACACTTCTCCAAGAGCCGCGGACAGCTCCGGTGCTGAAATCTGAAATTTTTTCTTTTCTTTTTTTTTTTTTTTTTTTCCTTTCCACCCTCCTTCCTCCGTGAGCTACTCCCTCGGCATCGGAGGAGACGTGCAGTAAGCTGAGGCAGGAGAGGAGACCTTGGTGCGGACGAGCAGACAGCCAGCCACTGAAGTTCAATCACGGATTTATGACCGTCATATTTGCTGCCCCCTCCCCTCTCCCAAGATCCCCGGGAGTTAGTGTGTGCGTCAGGTTAATAACTTGTGCGCTCCTTTTAGTCTTGAACCAAGCGTCTTGATTGGCCAGGACCCTACAGTTCATCCAAACAATGACGTTAGGAGAGATGCTCTCCTCATCAGCCAATTATTACACGGAGAAATTTAAAACGTAATATAGAGGGGGTTCAGTTGGAGAATGGGTGCGCAGCTTGAAGGTTTGAATCCCATTTGAATCCCATTTTGGCATTAAGAGGCGGGATAGGAGAGGAGAGGAGAGCAGAGGAGGGGAGAGGAGAGGAGAGGAGAGGGTATGTTTTCAGGGCAAGCCTGGAGTCAGAATTTTGATTCAGCAGATGTGTGACATGAAGGCATCATATGCATGTAGAGCTGCGTCTGCACACTGCAGATTAAATATGGGCCACTGATGTAATGCAGACCAGGATAAATCTATCATAAAAGCCAGATATAACTGATCCCAACTTTTTTTTTTTATTATTTGCTGAATGATCCACACCGCAATAAGCAACTCATCATATATGAGTTTAGAAAACAGCTTATTGTTGTCAAATGTTTTCCACAACTTTTATTTGGAAATTACATCAACCTCCAAACAACTTCCTGTTAAGCCCAGAAGAACCTCCTCATCAGTGAGGCATCCTCCTATTATGTGATTCAAAATGACCAGTGAAATAAGGCGACATTTAGTTCAGTCAGAGCAATCAATGACTATTTATGCTAACTGTGGCTATTTTATCCTTAATGGACCGTATTTATCTTTGAATGTGAAAGCACTTCCACTCACCAAGATGACAGCAGATAGGATGCATTAAACATCTAAATTATTCTTGATTTGACAATCACTATTATTATAACCTTTTTTTTTTCAAATGGCCAGATCAGAATTAGTCTTTTTACAGACATATTTTTTGACATTTGTTAACATTATCACTTTATAGTGAGTTAAACATGCCCAACGCTCATATACTATACGCGGGTTGTAATTAAAGATTACTTTCATTATAGATTATGATTATGATTTTTTTTCATTATTCAATTCATTTTGTAGTCAAAAAAGTTTGAAAATAGGGGGGGGGGGGGTGCCCATCACAATTTCCCAGAGCCCAAAGTGACATCTTCAACTTGCTTGTTATGTCGAACCAACAGTTCAAAACTCACAGACATGCAATTTACGATATAAAGCAGACAAAAACGGCAAAACCTGTCATTCAAAGAGGCAAATGTTTGATACTTAATTGTTCAAGCCATTTATGAAGAAAAAATACCAAAGTATGTATGTATTGCACATACACTGTACACACTGGATTTGCAAGAAAACTGAAAAAAAACTATAATGCAACGGTTGGAAAAAACAAACAGAAAAAAACCTCAGAAATTTATCAAAAAAGGAGCCCACCCAGAGAATTCGGATGAACATCCAAGAAGTCTTCTCAGGCTACGGGGCTGTAACCTCATGTGGTTCCTTCCAGTGTCGGTCTCACATGACACTGATTTACATATAGTGACAGTTTGTACAGAAAAAATAATAATCCCTTACATGAAGAAGAGTAGAACCTGAAATCCATCTATGTCAGCATGTTTTAATACAGTCATGTTTAAATAATGGAAAATCCATCCACACAGTATATTACAGGAAAAATAAATTGCTGCTTGCACATAAAAATCCAAGCACAATTATATACAGTTCCTAGATAAAACACATGTATATGAAAAGGCAGCTTCTCTAGAGCCTGGCCACAGCAGGGTGTATGGTTAATGTATGAACAACTCTATGCACCATGTGCCACTTGTTCCACGGCCTGCCGGTTCAAATGGAGGCCCATGCATTATTGATGAGGACGTAAGTGCACACTGACCCGTGGGTCTTGAGGTGCTTGGCCTCTTTTCTCAGCAGGAGGGCAAAGGAAGAAATGGTCATCTGGAGTAAGTCACAGAGGGAGACCTGACACCACCACCTCACGGTCACCTCAGCGCCTTACAAAGCATATAGGATATGGATTTTTTTTCTTCTCTCGTGTTGGTTACATTGTGTTAGGCTACTACAGACATTAACAGAAAAGATGTAACCTTGAGAAATGCATGAAATATAATGATGACTTTTCTTTTCATTTACAGTGTGAATGTGTGTTCCTCTTTTCCTTTCACACAGGAAGCACAGTTTTTTCTCTTCGTTTACGTTAAAATCAAAAACCTTTGGCGTGAACTTCAGCTAAAGTCTTTAGAAAAAGAGAAAATGGTGGTACAGCTCACTATTTAAACTTTGCTTCGTTTTTTTAAAAGACAGAAACTGGCTCTAAGTGAAGGAAAAAGGGCAGAGGAAAAGCCAAGCTGAGAACATTTTTAAAAGAAGAATTAGGCTGGGAAAGCAAATAGCAGTGGCTTCAGTTCCCCTTTCTGAATAGCTGTAATGGTCTCAGTGGAGCAGTCTGTCACTATTAACAGTCCATTCACAGTCCGGTTGCATTCTTAATAGCATTCCCATGGATTTGGAGTTGGATTTTGGAGCGCTGCAATCAACGCCTTTTCAGCACTGAATTACTTTTCCTGTGGAATGAGAACAATGGACCTGATGGCACCTGATTGGCTCATTTTGAGTGACCGGTAATTGTACCTTTCTCTTTATTTTCTGCCACTTGCTCCGTTTCTGTGGCAAAAGCGCCAATTATAGAAATGACCTCTGATTCAGTGGTCTTCAATAGTCACGTTATTAATCTCCCATCACATCAATAGGTCAAACATGGTGGAAGCACTGCAGGGAATATTTTGGCAATATGGAATATGCAATAGGCAAAACATGGATGTAGCTTCTGTAAAGTTCCTGAAAGCAATTCTGCATAACTATAAGTTCATTTATATGAATCAGAAACAATAGAAAATAAGAAATGAATGCAGAAAAAAGCCTTCACACTTATGTTTAAATTCAAATTATCACATATAAATCTACTGTAAACATCAGCCCATCTCATGATTCACTCACCATTCTCAGGTTTCTCTCTTTCTCTATATGTTTAGCTTCTAATCCAATATACGTAGGTTTGTATGCACTAGTCTTTTATTTTATTCCAAGCACTTCTGTTTCCTTCTGTCTTCTCATGGATTATTCATGAATTATTGTCAGTTTGTGCATACACCATGTACACATCCTGCTGTATTTTCTTCACAGAATTACCAGTGTCTCGCTGTATTCACAAAGTCGTCTTTGTCTTTCAGACTCATGGAAAACCTTCATGGTTTTCTACACAATGTGTGGCTTAGTTGGTTCTCACACATTCTCTTGGATCATGAGCCTTGGCATGAAAGGGTTTGAATATCTTACCGGACACTGCAGGAACAAACATCATTTTATTCCTTTTGGTCAGACGCCTGAAGAGAATATGGAAAGTACTCCAAGTGCTTTTCATGTGATTCTCGACACGTTCTTCTCGCAGATGAAAAAAAACAGGAGGATTGCGGTGATCTTGTCCAAGCACTGCTTTGGTTTGCATTAATTTCCTGAGATCATCAATCATATTCAATGTGTGTATTAGTTTTGCAAGTTATAGCATAAGACAGCTATATGGGAAGTATACAAAACAGGGACAGCAGTAGATTGTAAAAATGTTCTGTACTGTACACACTGTTTTATTGGATATGAACATATATGCATGAAACATAAAATTTGAAAAATAAAGCAGAAATCTATCTCGTTTGTCTAAGTATCTAAAGTAAGCACCCAGAGTATTATAAATATGAAATAACACTTACATTTTTTCTTACCTTACCCATGATACAAGAACAATGCTGTTTCTTTATTTCCATGTCTTCCTAAACCAGCTTCAGCCTCAGTCTCTCAGCCCAATATAATGTATGCAGCCATCAAGTGTTAATTAACTACGGACAGGGTTCTCGTTACAAATAGTAATGTTAAACATTTAGCCGTTGAAGGCTTTTACAAAGTTGTCATTTGAGCCAATAAAATCATTGGTTGCAATCTAGAAGTGTGACTTGCCGCCATTATCATTGTAAACTGCATGTGCCATAAGAGAAACAGAGAGCTTGACAAGTGTAGCAAAATTAACTGAGGGGGCAAAGAGTCATTTCATACAGTCAGTTCATACATCATTACAGGTTTCTCCTCTCTCCTCTTCTCTTTTATAGTTCCAATCATCATACAGTACATTGTTAGAAAATGATGTGTATTCATCACGTTCAAAGAGTTCTTATCGCTTTCATTTCTGGACTGAGTCTTTTGTTTTTCAGCTCACATCGCTGAAAGCAACAAACACAGAAAGTCAAAGGTGCAGAGGTCAAACGTTCTTATTACCCAAAGGGAGTGGGAACAGCTGCAACGGCAAAATTAAGGTGAAGTTGCTTTCCTCGTGGGAATGATAAGGAAACTTTTAAGTGACATTATCGAAACATTTATTCAAAAGTATATAGAAATCTCTTGACTGGAGGGGTTTAGGATCAGCCAGAGTGAAGGCTGAGGATGAAACTCAGCTTTGTTTGATGTTTAATCATTATCAGATTAACTGGAGGATGACTCAGCCTTGCATCTGAACACAGTGTGGATTTGAAAAAGAAAGATGGAAGGATGTTTCAGACCTTCACTATAGATGGGAAACATAATCAAATTTCTTTAATATTATTATTTAATAAAAAATTAAATAGTTATGATGCTACGGAATATTTCTTTTTCATTCAGAAATCTATGTTTTATACCTATTGTCATGTAACCTCCCTAAGCATGACTTTAAAGGGCTGTAGGCTGGAAAAACCTGTTGATGCCAATACCAGAGCTGTTGCCTGGCAACTGATCAGTCTCGCAGCTGATTTAAATTCACTCAAATTCAGCCAATTTTCTGTTGCGAAGTTTAGAGTGTGAGTTTAGGATTTTTAGAAAAACTGCAAATCAGTCCAGCTTTGTGTCTCAGAAGAATAACAGTGTTGCAGTCATGCCAAGCAGTGAAAGCCAAAGACATTTCAGTTTGTGTGGATTAAATCTCCCTTTATCATCTGATATATGTTCTTATACAGTAAACTATTGCCAAATAACTTGTTCTTACACTGCTTACATGCTTACACTGAATTTATTTGGGGTGCTTAGCATCCATTTAAAACTATGGTGCTTAAGAATTTTATACAGCATCTGCAAACAAACATTATCTCATTTTCCAACTGTCAGGACTCCAAACATGCTAATTATCAGTCACTCAATTTTGGGTTTTTTTTATTTCTGTTTCTATGGTAATAGTCCACATGTAGAAGCCATTTTAGTGGAAGGGAAGAAAAACATTACGATCTGCTGATTCTGACCCTAAACTACCAATATGCAACTTTTTGTGCATTTTAATATTGAACAATATCAGACTCACCATCACCCAATGGTGGTAACCCCTAGAAAGAAAAGAAAGCCTGTCCTTAAAGCTACAAATCAAGGATACAGGTTATCATGATATAACAGATTTCAGGATCATGGTTGCCCTAGGTTACTTGAAGTTATACTGTTTTCTAAAATTTTAACAGATTTCTGTTAAAGTTTTCTTTAGAGCATTCATATTTGTGTACAAAGGATGTAATTAAAACCTTCCTTCTAGGATTTTGATTGGAGTCAAATTAGGTCAGGTCAAGACACCACATTTCGTACAATATATATTGTCACCCATGTGCTAAAGAAGCAGACAGTCTGATAGTCAAGAAAGTCTGTAATAAATTGAAGCAATGATGATGATGAACTAAATTTTGCTTAAAGGCCTTGTTCAAAATCCATTTGGTTTTGTTTCTTTATTTTATTGCGTTTTTTTCTCTCATTTTATATGTTGATATAGATTCCTGCACTGTGGCCTCTAGCCTCAAACCAGCTACAATCAATATTGTTTTACATTAACACTAGCTCTTCATTACCTGTATTGAAAGCGGTTGCTCATAATAGACACACAGGCCTGCGTTTGCACTCCACTCTCCAGAGCTTTATAGTGTCTTTCAGGTCATTTTGATTTTAGAAAGGCCGCTTTATTCGGTTTCTCTCTCGCCAGTGTCATTAGTGACTGTACGCTATATAAAGTGTATAAATCGACTGTTTGCAAACTATCCTGGGGGAAATGGTGAGCAGATAAAGTAGCGACTAGCGGGTGAGAGAAGTGGCGCATTTAGCAGCGAAAGAGACAAATATTTCCCTCAAGAGTTGATGGAGTGCTGCAGTCACAACATCTCTTCTAGACTGGTAAGTAAACAAGTGTTAATGCTAACGCTGGCTATGTAGCAATAGCAAAATTTATAAATAGCACCTTTAAAAGGTGACAGTTTGTAACCAATTTGTTTTATAGCTTGAGCCAAAATCTGTTTAATGTGGGGTTAAAGACGTACTGCATGCATGTATGTCATAAAAACCATGTCTAAATATTTGTTTCTGTATTTTTCATCTTTGTGAAACGATATTTCTGCTGATTCATCCTGCAGTCGACAGCATAAACATACAATAGCCAATCAAATGTGATTTTGTAGAGGGGAGCCTCTACCCTAAGATGAAAGTAAAAACATAGAGGATACCCTGAAATAGCCACATTGGCTAACTGCATATCTAATCGTGTAGATGGTGATGGGCTCGATAGTTTTACACAAACTCTTGGAATCCAGCTAAAAGGTACAGACGTCGCAACAGTAAGTAAGCAGGGAAATCAAATCCCTGAACAATTTCATCAAAACCCTCCTAATCTATAGCTCACTCAGTTTCACCTCAGAAATATGTCTAAACCTAAAGACGATCTGCCATTTTACTATGGTTTTAAGTTGACAGCCATAATGAAAACATCCTTGAAAGCCAAGGTCAGGAAAGTTGGGATATTCCAGCTTTTACAGATTATATGTAATATTTATATTTCTTATTATGTAAATGTGAAAGTGACTGCATATTGCAGCTTTAAACTGTGTTTGTCCCTCTTTAAGACTACTCCTAATATCTCTCCTCTTGGAGTAGCTTATCCCACACTCGTACACCCCTGCATGGTATGATAGAATGAAGTAATTGGATTTCCATCCTCGCGATGAAATCCATAAAACTGCTGCCAAATGTTAATCTCTTATCTACCTGTCCATCACCGCAGAGCAGTATGACAAAGCTAGAGATGAAGAACACTGACTAATCTGGTGTCAGTGCTACTTCTGGAGGACAGCTGCTCTTTGTCACATCGTGAAGCCCGTTCAGCACCATGTGGCTTACCTCCTGACTAAGCACAGTTGGTGTGATTTTATCCAGATGCTACCTGCCAACTGATGCTGCTCCCTATTAAGTAAAGCCTATATAGAAGCGCTGTCCTTTCCCCGCCTCATCAAGGCGGATCACAGGATTTGCTCTGTCAGACTGAGCATTGTTTACCTTTGGTTTAGCAAATTACCCGTCATGTGTTACACAAGCTTGCCATTTTCTAAATTGAATTGCACGTATATGGTCATTTCCTCAATCCTCTTGGCCTGATTAATCATTTGGAGATGCTGTCTTTTCCTCAGACAATTTGACGTCTTCTTCTGGCGATGTAGATTGATTACCAGATCTGACAAAGCCCCATTATTTAGTACCACCCCCCCAGAACTGACACAGTGAATCTGGCACCGATGTATAATGGACCACAAGCATCCATTAGGACCAAAAGAAGGGAGGGCCAACACAACGTCTGACAGCTTGAGCTTTTGAATTTAATTAAATGTGTCACAGGTTTCTGCCTATTTATGGCCTGGATGGAGTAATAGGGACAGGCTGTAACTCCAGTGAGCGCAGCATGAAAATTTACCTAATTTATCTCCCACTGTGAACAGAGAGCTGCGTACATATTTTCAAAATGTGAGCACTTGGCGCTGGAGCTTTAACAACATGCCAGACTCGTGAAATGAATTGTTCAAGAGGAGATAAGGTCAATAAAAAAAAAACATTTTGCAGGATGAGTATTGCTTGTCAGCTCCTAATAACAATATTGTTATTCTTTAAAAAACTTAATGATATGACTTAATTCATGGATTTAGATAAGACATTCCCTTAAACTAGAAATCTGGAGCTAATATTTGTGAGTAAAAACAGCTCGAATCCACCGACCCAAGTCACACATTTGTGATGTCTTGTGATGGTACCACAATGCTGCTCGGACATTAATAAATCGGAGGGAGACTTTATGGATCCATATTAGATTTGTCTGAGCATTTGTGATGAAATGAACTTTTCTGGCAGCGACAATCAATCTGTGCTGGAAAAATTACACATTATCCGTGATTCAGCAGCAGCATAAGCTTTTGTCTCGGCTAAAAAATTGATCCGTCCTAAAGCATACAGGCTTAAAAATGTATTTGAGAACTGATAATCATTCATGTCTTGTCTTTTATATTGCGCAATACCCTAAGAAGTGTGATTTGACAGTAAAATAGGTTGTGCTTTATCTATTTTTGTTACATTCTGCTGAACATCAAAGTTGAGGCCTAAGTAGATAAAAGTTTCCCTCAGGCCGTCAAGTGTCAGTAACAATTAAAGTCATGTATAAATAGCAATGAATAAATTAAAGGGACTGAATTTAAGGCAGTATCCATGGAGCCATCAAAGACCAGTTTCAAGCACAATGCCACTTCAAAATCTTACAAGCTCTAAAAAAAAAACATTTTAGCCTTTCAAGAGCTCAATTTATTCTTAGTATCATGTGATGATTACAAAGCTGAAAGGATGTAAACTTCCCGAACAAAATGCTGTACATGGACACCAAGACATTACAACCATATGTGAATGGTACCCATTCCACCTTGGTACTGTATATAAAGGTGGACGTAGCCTTCTTGACTTCACCCATAGGCTTCTCAGGAGCGATTTTGAAGCTCAGAGTGGGCTACTGCACCGTTGCCATCTTGGCAGGACCTGACTACGCCAAACTCCCACCTTATCCAAAAATTTAGGAGCCAGCCTCAAGTGGTCATTTGAGGAACTGCAGTTTTTGCCACTTCTGCATTGGCTTCATTTTCCTTGTAGATTTCCACTTGGTATTGATATGCTGCTATAACATCCTCAACTTTTCTCAGAAGTCTTTCAACAAGATTTTAGAACCTGGGGGGATTTGCTCCCACTCAGCTTCAAGAGCATTAATGAGGATGACCACAGATGTGAGGTGATAAAGCCTGGTGCACAGTCTGTGCTCAAGTTCATTCCAAATGGGGTTGAAGTCAGGGCTCTTTCACATCCAAATGGGTAAACCATTCCTTCATGGACCTATGTACACATTGTCATATTGAAATAGGAAAGGGCCTCCCCCACATGCAATGTGTGTGACTCACAGCCTTTATCCTTGCTATTCAGAAACTGCAGACACTCATTTGCTACTACTCCTCTCCTAAAACGAATCCATGCTAAAAGCTATCCGCTGCCTCACACATGTAAACAAACGGTGTCCAAATTTCCCCGAATGCAGATCCTGTTGCAATTAGCTGTAATTTCCATTTCAGGCAGTGACTTTCAGTGTTTATTTTGGGTCAGACTCAGGGACAGACATTCATGTAATTCAAAGTCAGCTAAAAATCATGTTTTTTTTTTGGACAGCAAGTTGTAGAAAGTGAATAAGCATATTGCTCAAATTCCTTTAATTGGAAAAGAATGACCCATCCCCAACTATGTAAAACACTATGATAACAGCTCAAGTACACACACATTTGACCATATACTGTAGTGTAATGAAAATTATGTCCCCTGAAAAATGATGAAATCATACAGAGGCAGCAAGGGTTGAAACAGTTTGAACTTTACCAACTTCTTGTTTCACTTCCAGTGTTCCGTCGCCCTGAAGGCTTGATAGATAACCGTTTGTGCTTAGTCATCCCTTCATGTCCCAAATCAAGTTTAGCCTGGACTTGTACTGATGACCTAAACTTGTTTTGTGCAAAATGAACAGTTTACTGATGCAGTTTTTTAACTAATAAGATATATGAACAATAACTGTAGGATCTATAGAGAGAGTATGAGAGTATCCACATGTATTACTATACTGAAACTCAGTTAAAAGACATCTGAACTGCACATACAGATATTCGACTGTCTACATTTCTCTGATGTCAAGTAAAATAGAGCAACTGTCACTGCATCCTAATTCTGGCTGATAGCAGAAATAGAAAAGTTGCAAATGACTAAAAATACCTCAATTAAACTACAATCTACCCCACTTTCACATTGGAGTACTTTCTGCTCACACCAGCACAAGTAGAGATGAAGTGTTATCAGTGGCTACCAAGGTAACCCGCTTCTGCTGCTGAGGGCTCTGAAAGGACCTGGCAGGGTTAATTACTTAGACGTGAAGTGACAGAAACAGCCACAACATCTGAGACCGCCACAGACAACCAGGGCAGAGTAAGGTTCAGCTTCCCAAGGTAATTTCAACTGAGAACAGAGCCCAGAGAAGTTTTCAGAGAGGGTTTTTTTCCCTTGTTTATGTGGACGAACTATCAGAATCACTTCCACACATGACATCCTCATCTTTTAATATATGGAGGCTAATTTCTGTGCACTCTGAGGAAAGCAGTAATGAAAGGAAAAGCCATTAGCTGTGCCACCTCACCGACTCTTTTGCGAGCAGACAATCATCTCAAAATCAGAAGTAGATAATGTTTACAATGTATAAATGACAGTCCATATTTCCATGGCAGCAGCCCAACAGAGCATTTTAGCACAATTTAATATTTGATAGGAACACTTCCTGTAATGGAAACCTTGTGTTTCAGATGCACCTGATGGGAAAAATGAATAGATAAATAAAAACAGGATGGGGTTAGCAGTCTGGATGTTAGCTACAAAAACAAAGAAATCAAACAAACTAGCCACAAGTCATCTGTTTGAGTCAACACACATTTTTGGAGTGGGTAAAACACCAAAGACAGATATTTAATCTCATGAAATCGTCACCTTAATTTGAACACAGTGAGGAATCCATTGCCCCATCCACTATGTATTAATCAGCCATCATTCAATGCTCAGGGAATTATCATACACAAATAAAAAAATAATTGGACTTCTGTACGGACAGAGAATGAGGGATCTGACAAACCCATTTAAAATATTGATGAAAAACAGACAGCTGCAGGCAGCGTTGCAATGATCTAATTACTTTCTTCCGCACATCCTCCACAATTACAGTACAGCTGCCTCCCCAAATCACTGGGTATGTTAATAAGTAAACTATCTAATGCTACAACTCTATTACACTGAAACAAACAGAAGTTGCTGGCTGAGCAGGCCAGATAATTGGAGCTCCATGTGAAGTCATCAAGTGTTTATTACAATTTATGTCACGTATTTAGTTTTGAAATAGTGGGTTTCATTGTTTCATGTTCCAACTAGGTAAATGTTAAAACCTGCAGTGAGCAGAGAAGACAATTTAAAATCCACAAGTAGAAAAAAAAAATAAAAAAAAAAATAAGATGGCTACATGACTAAAGCCCACTTAGTTCCAAACAAGAGAAATGTTAATCATACTTCCAACCTTGTGCTTGCAAAGAGCCTTCGTGACCTCAACCTCACCCAACACCTTTGAGGTGAATTGGAATGCCAACTGTGAGCCAGACCTTACATTGTTGGATCTCCCAACATCAGTGTACATCCATCCATACAATGGATACATATCCAAGGGAGGAGAAACAGCACCCAGTTTGTTTTGTTTTTTTAAAGGAGCTATTTGTAGGTTTTGCTATTGCTACATAGCTAACGTTAGTATTAACCTCTGTTTACTCACTGGTGTAGAAGAAACGTTGTAAGTTCAGCATCAAACAGCGGTGGAAAGTAACGCCAATGTTAACGCTTGACTCTATCACGTCTTTTCTTCTACTGAAGTCAGCACGTTAACCAGCTAGCCCCAGCCCTTCTCTCCATTTTCTGATAGCGACTCAATGCAGCCACCACTCTGCCCTGAAGAAGTAGCGCTGCTCAGAGGTTTTATTATAATATCGTGTCTTATAAAGACAACAATGGCTGAAGCTCTTGTCAAATGACAATCATCAAACTTACAAATAGCCCCTTTAAAGTGTGAGAAATTAAACCCTCTAATAAATATTTAAAAAATTAATAACATTAAACATTAAATATCTGACCGAATAGGCAACAATCAAATTAATTTCATTTAATTTCAGAATAAAGTAACCTTATGTACTGACTGTGTGTCGGATCTAATCAGATTTGATTTGACAGTGGTCTGGCAACATAAACAAAAAGCCTCACAACTGTCATCAGTTTTTCATTAGTTGTTGTGCTAAACCCTGATTGGTGCATGGAAGTTTGTGACATCACATTTTTTTTTTTTTTTTTTTTTTTTTTTTACAGCTAAGCCCCAACCATTTCAAACCAGTAAGAAGACCGTAGTTAAAACCTCAAATACAGGAATCTGTCATTGAAATGAGCAAACTTGTTCAACCTTTGGCAGAAACCGTTGTATTTATATAGAACCCCAAAGCTTGGAGTCATAAGCTGATTGAGAAAATAGCTTTGACATCATCATTAATGCCAGGATATACTGTGGCGCTTAGCTTACAAATCCCTTTGTAGCAGTCTTTACCGCCTCAGTGAGCATGGCTTTAAAGCGTGTAGGATCACCTTTGCAGGTTGATGCAGATCTACATCTCCGGTCAAAATATCAAATGACTGACTAAGCCTGAGGTTCATTATGACACTTGTAACATATGAGTTGGAGGTCTGGTCACAAACGGTGGTCAAAAAAAGCGCGAGAGACGACACCCTGTCATGATACACAAACACCTTGGCGCCACACTATATCAGCTATGATGCTCTCGTGTACTTGAGTGAGAAAGGCGTGCTTAGGTTGCATGCATAATTGATTGAGTCACTGGGTTAGATGAAAGACAGATATGCTGTTGAGCACAATGAGAGGCGGAAAAAAAAGAAATGTTTCCCTTTGGCTGGGCCATAATGTGAAAGGAAATGGACTGCCACTTATCGCAGATGCACTATTATGGATGTCTTGCTTCTTCCAAAGTGGATACACGATGATCAAAAGGTTAAGTGAGAGGATTTATTAATAGGACTGCATATACATATGATTTGAGCATTTATTTGATTAAGAAGAGTGCTCACCGGGATGGGGCATTATGGGCAATGTTTCTACTGTACAAGGTCTTGAATTTGAATTCTGTGTCGGTCCGTCGTGGATCACTCAACTCTGAAGTGTCAAATAAGGGCAACAAAGACAAATCAAAACACTTATGACGCTTATCCACAGTATAACCTGTGATGCCTTTTTTTTTAATAATAGTAGCGATTTACCATGAGACTTTACATCGATATACCTCCTTTGATTGATGCGCATGTATCAGGATAAAAACTGACAGAGTGATGCCGCTTGCATTCTTTCCAGAAACAAAATTGTCACATTACCTGGATTGATGAATGAATGAATATAGGATATAATGGACTAATGTAGGTCTATGGTGCTCACAGCTTATACTGCCAGCTGGCACACTCTGGGATTTCCTTCCACCTATGACATTATCTTGGATCATTGGAGAGAATCTCTGTTCTTTAAGGTCACAAAGCAGCACTGACTGTTCGTCTCTTTCTGTCTCGTCCTGAAAGTTTGATATTTTATTGAAGATGCTTTATTGCTACTTTATGTAATCTGTCATCTTCTGTGCCCACCAGCCCTACGCAATCTGTCTGTATAATGCTGCAAAATGAATTTGTGGAGGCAAGTTAGACAGAGAGCTACTTAAAAAAAAAAAAAAAAAACTCAATAGCATCAAAAGGTTGGGCAGCTACATTTTTTCCCCCCATCTTTTATTTTTTTCAGTTTTTGTTTTCGTTCTCAGATGGTTGTGTGTGGGACATGGTGGCAGAGAAACGGAAAAAACAAATAAAGCTTCTGTTGTAAGTTATTTTAGGATCGTTCATTGTTAGCAGCAGAGATGGAAAATTGTGTATCAAAAGAAGTCACCCATTGTTGGACAAAAGCAATAGTTTGTCTCATGAAATGAAATGAAAGTAAGGGCTACAGCTGACGCTAGACCTCCTCTTAAGACCTCTCTGTTCACAACAATGAAGTTTTTATTGTTGTTCACTGCTCACTTCTCCGGACTGATCTTCAGCTGGTGTGTCATGAAATAGATGCACAATGATATTTCGTGACAGCAGTGTTCTGGTACTTAGAGCCACATTCAGCTGCTATGTGCATGGCCTTAGAGCAAAATCTGAGCCCCTGTGGATTCCCCCATTCCTCCGCCTGTCTTTAGTATGCATCATGTTGTCTTTCAACATCCATCAGGTAGAGTGCACACAGCAGAGCCATTTTCTGCCTCTGGTTGGCTTGTGCTGGGTAGTTTGCAGTTTATTTGAGACTATAAACAATGCAAATGTACAAACAACTGAAGTAATAAACTACATTTTGACACAGGCAGTTCCAGCTATTGTAGAGTTTGTTATACGGAGCTCTCTGTCTTTTACCTTCACTAGCACTCAAGTGAGCGCAAGTCCTCAGTGTACGAGTTTGCACCAAACAAGCAGATAGGCAGCTGTCTCAGAGGAAGTTTAGCTTCTTTTCTTTCTCATTGTCTGTGCTAGGATTTTCACAACAAAAGCCCAAGGCTATCGGTCAGTGGGGATTGGGAATAACTTCTTATAATTTGACACCCACCCCTTTTCGACTAACGTTTTCATTCTTCTGCCATTGGTCAAGATGACATAGCACCTCCCAGTGGTTCGTGCATTGACAGGTTTCATATTCTTTTAAATCATGGCTCTCCTTGTAGCAAAACAGCAGCAACAGAAGAGGCTGTTTTGTAAAAGCCATCAACTGACCAGTCCCAGAAGATTCAGGATCCTGAGCACGGACTGACACGCCACAGGATTCAGCCAAAATTTTTGCTTGCCCTCTACAAACCAGGGCACTGCAGACACACAGCTCCACAGAAAGCTGCTTCTTCACTGTCTTCACTTTAGGTACTTTAAGTAGCATTTTGTGTAGGTTCACCTCTTCTAAGGAAAACACTGGGTCTGCTGAGTTCATAGTGGACAGATTCTACTACCATAGCTCTTGAAACAATATTAGGCCTTGACAGGAAGTTTACTTAGAACTATGGTAAAAAAAAAAAAAAAATTGGGCAGGCAGTCAGATCCAGCTGAGACTGAGACAGGAAACAACAGGCAGTCAGAAAGTCATATAAAGGTCAAATATGTGCAGAAAGCACTGAAAAAGAACTGAACAAACCTCAGTCGGCCTTTGGCTGTGCAGTGTTTACACATTTTTGCAGCAGTTTGCACTGTACTTATACAGTATTTGCTGCAGACAGCAAATACAGTATACAATAATACAAATACTAATACTGCGACACTATTTTTCTTACTTTAATTTTTGAAAATACAGAAAAAAAAGTAGTTTTTTTCCTTCCCAGCAGTAAGAAAAACATCTAGTGACATTATAAATATAAAAGATACTATGAAACAACCTATTAATGTTATAAAATCAGGGTTATAGATTTCCAAAGCATGATGCTGGTGTTAAGGGTACATGATGAAACTCATTATTAGACCTGTGCCCCTGAGTTTTGTTATTGTAGCCGAGTTCATGCACTCCCATCTTTAAGTGCCTTCAGTCTTCAGATAGAAGTTTAAAAATTAAAAGCTGTTTTTCCTAAGTGCAGCAACACACTATTTTCTTTTTTCCAACGTTGAATATCTCCAATATATATTTGTCGGGAACCATTAGCCAAGGAGTGTTATGGTGCAGTCTGTGATCCCATTTACGTAGTATTGGTTGACTGGGTTGTAACCATAAAGCACTTAACCAAAAACTGTGAATGCACTCAAGACACTTTCATGATGGAGGCCAATCTAACCACCCTAACCGCCCAAACCACCTACGGAGGTGGTCAGAGACACAGTCGACCATGTCAACAATAACGTTTAAAAAAGGCTGTTTCTCAAGCCCACATAGTGGAGCAACTTTAACAAGCTGTTCAGACGTTTTTGTCAGGATATTGTTTAATGGAAAACAAGAGAAATATTAACTACAAATGTTAATGAGATGATGTAATGTGTATGGACAGGTTAATGCTTTGTGTTGACATGTCAGTGAAACATCTGATCTAGTCACAGTCCGTCTATGAAATGCATGTTAAAAGATAAATGAGAAACTTAAGTCAAAAAACAAAATGTAAGGAGTGCTGCTTGAGTGTGGGAAAACAGGTGTCCCTCTGGTGCTCTTCAGCGTGGGGATCTAAATTAAGATTTCTGCCATAGAACATGTAGAAAATTCAATAAGAGATGGAGACAGATTAAAACGGCTCTTACAAAGAGAACTGTTCTGGATATACATTTCTTTGTAAATGTTGTTGACTGAGGAATCTGATTTCTTGGGCCTCTGGGCCTCTGAGAAAGAGAGTCTAGAAACTACTATTTGATACCTTCTTCGAGTGTACTGACATTGAGATGGTCTAAGATGTTATGTATATATATCCATTTGTTGTTTGTTCTCTCTGTTTCACATGCTTGATTTTGGGATTCCGATTGCCTAATTATGGACTACACCTGTTCATGCTGACGATGTGATTGTTTGCCCACCTGCAGATTGAAGATAGTGTGCCATATGACTTCCTGGACCTATCATGTTACAACTTCTCTGTCCATTCTGATCATGTGACTAACACTACCTTATAAATGGAAGAGCTCAAAGGTGGCCATTTTATACTTGCCCTGATGAATGCCTAATGGCTGAAACGCATAGGGATGTTTTCATTGTCGAAATGAAGCCATGAGAAAATAACAGCTTTTTAAAACACCGCCCTCTTGAGTGCCTCAGATTTTTGCCAAGAATCCAGAATAAATGAGAAACTGTTGTCTGGAAATGCTAGAAATACATTGTAAGATTTTGACTGCTGTTGGCAAATTTGTGTTTCTGTTGTTTCTTTAAGAAAATATGCCAAAGTTGTCAAAAAAAAACTTAAATGAAGAAATGTAAAAATGAAATGAAATTGTTATTCAATGATGTGCATGCATCTGCAGGATCACACATTGTTTACTCCTTATAAGTAAAATGTATCCTCCACTGCCTATATCTTCAGAAGTTGATTTAGCTGCCTGACCTGTTGCACTTAAAAAGAAGCATATTTTGTGTTTCAGTCAGTAGCCTACTGTTAGCTAACATTACTGGCTCTGAGAATGAAAAAGTAAACACTAACTAAACGCTTCCATAATCTCACTGATATTCACACTTGTGAATATGGGTCCCAATATCAATAAATTCATTTTATTACAACTCTCTTCCCCCACTCCATTCTTTCACTTAATCTCTCCTGACTGACCTGAATTTGCATTTGTTGAGTCCCAAAACATTACTTAGATTTAGAGCACTATCATTAATTAAAAAAAAAAAAAAAAAAAGTTACTGTTAAAATATCAAGAACACAAATACTGTAATAGCAGTAATAATTGTCATCACAAGTTGAAATAAGAGTGAGAAGCATGTCTCTCTTGTTGGGAGCATTTTAATGGCTTGCATTTCTAGATATTTTCATCAGTTGAAATGGGACTGACTAAAAACACTCTGCTCTCAGTGTAAATGATCTTTCTTCTCCTCCTAGTAAATCACACTAACTCTATTGATCTTCTTCCCATCTGGAAATAAGTGGCTGAGGTGAGAGAGCCTCCACCATGTTGTTTTGCTCTCACATCCATCTGTGTCTTCTGCCTGCTTACAGCCACTGTAATAATATGAATATGATGGACCACTCCTGACCGTGTTGGCCCCATTCCCCAATGCATGGATTTTATTATGATTATAGTCCCCTGAGGGCATGTGAGACTAAGATCAGCTCTGCCAATACCCATGTCACGACTTCTCAAGAGCACTTAAAGGAAGTAGGAGGAAATAAGGGAGTAGTAATAATGGGAAGTATCCTTTTCCTTTCAACCTAGATCTGTATTTTACCTACCAACAATAAGAATTACCCATAGTCCACTGCCTCATAATCGTTGACTCTTAAGTGTTAGGCATTCAGTGGTTCTTAGAGTTGAGCGTCACTCTAAAATCCAACATGCCTTACTGCTAACAACATGCCAGCTGGATGAAGAAAGTGCACTTGGAAGGTTGCCAAAAGAGACGCCAGCCCTTGATCACTCCAGGGCATTTTCTGGTCATTCTGGCTAATTGTGGCTTTGCTAATTATTCAGATCAAACTGTGGCACGTATCGGCACCCTCCCTGTCATCATTTAAAGCTGACGAGCATTATCATCGATTCAGAATCCTATTTCAGTACGTAGGTGTGGATGTTATCCTCTCTGCATCCAAAGTCCAAACTGGTTAGCCTCTGGAAGAGAAACCATAAGGATGTTACAGGAAGTAAGAAGCTGCCATAAAATGAGCATCAAACATCAAAATCTGGCTGCGAATGTTGGACCCACTCTTTGTCATAGTTACATCCAACATTCAGTTTTATATACCCGTCACTCTTGGAAAAACAACAATCAGCATCAGCATTAGACTTATTTTCTTGCTCTTTTTGTGAAGCATAATCTAAATATGAACGCCTTATTTTGTGTGTAAATATTTAACATAGGAATGAAACGATGACTGATGATGAAATTTTTAGATGAATGGAATATCCTGTATTTCATTTTCAAGAAAAGCTTTGCTCAGTGATTCAGCAAAATTATGAAAGGATAGCATGCTGCAGTGGTTTGAGGAGTTTCTATGGATGTTTTGATGTGTCCCCCCCCACCCCCCAGTGGTGCTGTGCATCTTACCACAGCTGATGTCCTTTTGTGGAAAAGTGAGCACCTTTTTCAGGACTACATTTCAATTCAACACAATTGAAAAGATTTTTTGGTGGAGTTTTGCTTTAAAAGGGGAAGTGATTCAGTCTGGAGCACATTCAGTGTGACACTATAAGGGTCTGGGGGGGGGGGAATGTGTCAAAGTGGCTGATGCTAGCAATTTCTTTTGTTTGTTTGACATACATTCCTTTGTGTTACCTGATAATAGCATCATTGTGGAAGATACACTGAAATTCGAGAATGTGTTTCTACTAAAGCTTCAGTCCGTGGCTGATATTAACCTTTCTCAGACCTCAGGTTGGAGCTCTTTCTCTTCCAAAATGCATCCGTAAAAAGCATCCCATATATTCTCTTAGGGAGGATAGCAATTGTCAAACACGAGTCAGATGGATGATACATTAGTGCGTAGAGTTTTAAAGAGCAGTCCATTGGCTTCATCCATTAGCTTAATGTGTTCTTTTCCACTCAATAGCCAATCCCCTCTATGCCCCTATGACTGCTTTGTCATGTGCTCTTCTCTTTTCACCTCTCTGTTGTGTTTGGGGAGATGAAAGAGAAAATATTGCACTGTAATCAGGAGTTATGCCTCTCCAAAACAGCCAATAATGGGACATATTACCTTGTATCATTCCCTTTCTCAATGCCTCAAGGGACTCAGAAGATGAAAGATGCAAGGCAGACTGAGCAGCTAAATCATGCTGTCTCATTGCACATAGAAAATGGATGTATACAGCTTTTATGGCAGATTTAACTTGATCCTTTTTTAGTCTCTTACATGCACCAAAATGTACTTTTCCACTAACTGGTTTGATAATTTCCCCAGACATGGCTGGGCCATCATGAAGAAAATGCAAATGATGAAAAATGTACAGCCCATGTACTGGTGGAAATTAGTCATACCGCATATCTAATCAAACGGCAAAACTTTTCGAGATTGTCATCAAGGAGAAACAGAAATCCATAAGGGGTCTTCTGGGTGCTGGGAGAATCCAAAATTCACTGCACACCAAAATGAATGTGTTAATGAGAATGGGGGGGGGGGACTAAATGAGTCTGGAGCTGTTTTATTTATTACAGACAGTCCTGAGCCCTAAGATGCATGTCACAAACAGACAAAAAAGAGGCAACAGAAAAAAAAAACAATTTTAAAACTGTTTATAATATCTGTTGCTTTCGATGAGTAATGTAATATCTGCATGTCCCATTTCTACTGTCAAAAAAAAATTTTGGCCCTGATTCTGATACTGTATTTGTTTATGGGACAGTTGAATCATCTTCAACGTCCGCCGTCACTGTGTTTGCTGGCATCTGCAGCAGCCGCAGCGGCATATGCCTCACAGCTGTCAGTGCAGCTGAAATGTCCAGAGTGCACTGCTCCAGGTTGTGAATATGAAAACATGGGCTGATTAGCCATGCAAGGCAGAGACATCACACATTCAAGTTGGGAGACTATCCTGCTGTATACTGAAATGTTACTAACATATGGAGCTCTTAAAAATGCAAACAAATGTGTATAAATGTGAACGATAATGCTGGACAAAAAAAAAAAGATTTAGTGCCAGTTGAAGAAATAATGTCAACATGGGTTGTAAGCCTGGCAAAGAAAACTGACGAGATGAGAAAGCTTTGGGGGGGGAAAAAAGGTAGGCTAAGAATTTACTTAATTACATTTCCTAGAAAACGTATTTGCTGTTGTTAATTAGTTGTATAAACATGATTTCTAGGAGACAGTGTCTATTGGCAGGTGCAATTAGAAACTGAAACAATTACTTTGTGAGCACAGAAAGGAGACAGAATTACTGCCTCACGGCTGTATACTACTGCCAACCAGCTTAGCTGCAGGAAATATGGTCATAAGTTCCCCTTCCTGAGTTACAGCATTGATTAATGGCCAGAAGTGTTTTTGCCGAACATTATGATATCACAGTGAAGTTGACCTTTGACCATTTGGATATGCAATATCATCACGTCATCATTTTATCCCATCAGAGATTTGTGTGGTATTGTGTCATGACTGGCGTATGAATTATGGCCAAAAATGTGTTTTGTGAGGTCACAAAGAGCAATCGATGTTTGTGCCAAATCTGAAGGGATTCCCTTGAGGAGTTCCTGAGATATTGCATTGAAAAGGCCAAAACCATGTTATGTGAGGTCATTGTGACCTTGACCTTTTGACCTTTGCTCACCAAAATCTAACACATGGATGGACCCAAAATCATAACGCCTCTGGCCGTGGTTGTTGCCGGCACGGAGGCATAGAAACAGCTCCCAGAAAATTTGGGTCAGCACAGGTACTTTTGTCATCGAGACTTTGTTTCATTCTTATTCCCCAAAGCTCTCGTCTAAAGTCTTTTTCTAGCGCCATCATCATATCAAAATTTCAATTTGTCTGGTACTTTGGTTTATCACCAAAACTCACATTTCCATCAGCCTCAGTGTTTAGTGCTAATTAACAAACGTTAGCATGCTAACATACTACATTAAGATGGTGAAGATGGTAACCATTAAAGGCTATCTGCTAAAGATCAGCATGTTAGCTATGTAAGAACTTGTATAGCAAGAGAACACACGTCAGAGAATCTCCTCAGTACCCTCAGTTTTTTCTCTTTGTTTTGGAAAGATGAGATGAGAGTCCTCCCTGGATCCATTGGTTTGTTATATCTAAATTAATGAAATTATTTGTATCTGGGATTTTTAAAAGGGATCTGTTAAACGGGGGTTTAGTGGAGACATTGCTGTCTTATGCGCTCCAGGCATTGGAGAGGCATCTGGAGTGTGTGTGTGGGTGTGGGTGTATGAGTCCACACTCTAGGAAGACTAGGATCTCGCTTGGGAGCCAAAGAGAAGAAAAATATTCCCCCAGAGAAGAAGAAGGAACAGCTGAGACTAATTCGTCAGATTACCTGGCAGCTGGGGAAAAAGCAACACCCCAAATAACCCAAGAGTTTTGCTGTGTAATTGCTTTCATTTGAAATTCATATTTGTGTGTGTGAGTGTGTGTGTGTGGGACTATTTATTTCGCAGCTGTCGCTGGTTGCAAAAACAAGCTTACTTTTCCCCCCAAGTCACGTCTCTTCACTTTGTCAAGCTCAGGAGTTTTCTGCCTGCCAGCGTGATAGGCAGACAGTCAAATCAAGCAAATTCAACAACATGCACCTGAATGAGATGAAAGGCTGTTTTTGCCAAAAGAAGAGAAGCAGCACCGGGGGCCTCTTGTGCTGGCAAGGTGATATTCCTTTCATATTCTTCCAAAGACTGTGTGAACCCAAAAAGACTTCTTGAAACATGTGAAAATTGGATCTCAAAAATCAATAACAAAAATATGGCTGGAAATTGGATTAACCTTTTTGTCTTCTTTTCATTTATTTGGAGGGTTTGTGCGCATGATGAGGAGCTTGTGTCCTCCGTATTTTCTTTCATTGGAAGGTGGTGGTATGGTAAAGAGCGTCTTCTTGCAGCAGGACATGAAATCTGGCTGAATTCTGTTTAAACCAATCAAAAATGTAAAAATGATCAGTTAAACATCTGTAGGGATGTATGCAGATATCTAAAGAAACATTTAATTTTGTGATATTCTTAACATAAATTAAACTAACGTACAATCAGTAAAAAAAAAAAAGTTGGGTTTAAAAATAGAAGGATGTGATGATAAACAAGGCACATAGCTGACTCAATCCACATTAGCACTGACAGCCACAAACAGCTGGCACCTGGTTGCTGCTTCCTCAGAGTGCTTGTTGTGCTTGGCCTCTCCTGTATAACAGCAGGAAATGTTGGTTGTTGATTATCTGCTTTCTCCTGGCGTGACTGGATCATGTGATAATAGCAGAGTCTGTGCTTAGTGGAGTCAAACAATATGGACTTCTCTCAGGGGAAAAAAAAAGACTACTGTACAATAGACTATGGAATCAATTTCCTGATGATATGATATACGATATCTTGTCCTTGGACATGAATGCAAACAACTCTGTAATATTACATTAATTTTACACTGAGAGCAAGGTCAGAGCTGTTTTCTGCATTATTAGATAAAATCAAAATTACATAAAAGCAAGTCAGTGAAAATTGTAAAGTTATTTGCAACAATCTCCAACAACCAGAGTCACACTCTTCATAGTCCATACTATAAGGGTCAGTTAGGGAAGCTACTGTATAGAACACTTGAGAATAGAGTTAAATCTCCAGTGGGTAAGGGCCATAGGAACTACCAGAAAGTTTTTCCTTTCACCCCCACATCAAAAGAGTAAGGGCATTTTTGATTGTTCAATGCAAATGAAGTTTCCACTGGCATGTACTGCCACCAGGAAATAACCATATCCCTCACTGTTTCAAGGCCGACAACAACAGAAGCTTTCGCCTTCTCCTGCCTGTTCAGCTTTTGCTCCCAAATCAGCTGTCGGCCGTATAAATAAAAGCATTACAGCCTTAAATAGTGTTACAAACTCAACTGGGTACTGTCTGACATAGTTTAGCTTCAGTCGGTGCAGGTAGTGACTGACCGACCACATATTTTCCCTCTGGGTTTACCGTAGCTGTGTGTAGATATGCTCTACTTGTTCATATGTATTAATATTTTTATCCTACAATTTACCGGACATGAAGGCTCCGTTTGAGAGAAATTGTGATTTTCATATTCATGATGATTGTTAGTTCTGGAAAAATACATTACAGTAATGACGCATTAAGAGATCGACACTGATTGACTTAATGCACTGAAGTACTGATAATGCAGAAAAACCACAGCCATATTTCTAACTTCCTGTAATCGTAGCTGCATCTCAACACATTTCCCAATTTAGAAATATGCCCCAAAGGAAGCAAACAAGCAGCTCAATACTTCTATCTAAGGTGTGAGAAGTCGTGGATATCCTTAGAGCGCTCTGAATCATCCCGGTCAAACACTGGTTTCTGTTTCAAGGTGGAGGTGTTTTGATATTACCCAAGGGGACTTGTCTAACCAGCATGTGTGTTTACTTTGAGGAAAGTGTTGTATTTTTCAAGAGCATCAGGTTGAAAAATAAAATAAATTCTTTATCCTCTATGGAAAATTAAGCTCAAAGTTAACTTTGGTAATTTGCAATACCATAAGTGAACCACAGAAAAGGAGAGTGGTCTACATTATTTCTGAATCAGTTTTGTTGTTTTTAAATGCGCTCTATAAATAAATTAACAAATTCTTAAAAAAAAAATTTTTTAAAAGTCATTAAAGACTGAATTTTCTGAACAGTTGTTTTAGAGAAAGACTTTCTCCCATGACGGAGCATCAGTCTCACTGGTTCATTTAGCAGCTCTCTGTAAGATCTCCTCGGCTCTGTGACCTTTTCAAAACTAGGCCACAGACATAAGACAAGCTGATGTCTCCCACAAGCACAAAAAAACCTTTATCAGCTTTTAAAAGCAGGAGTGAAATCCTCTTTCATATGTACACAAAACTGTTGGATGAGAGTCGCTTATCACAGCCAATACCTCTCGTTCACACTTCCACCGCCCACAAGCAATGCCTGCTCCGAGGGCTGAAACATATCCACTCGCCTAATCTTAAACCATTTGTCTGTTGTGCGTCTGTTTGTGTTATGGTTTTCTCTCTTCTTGATATCGTCCTCTGGGGAAAATAAATGTATAGCTTTCTACTATCTCCTGTACAACACGATCTGTTAACAATATGAACAGAAACATACTAGACCTGTGGAAAATTGACAGAATAGGAAGATGAGACTGTGTGAATTTACAAACGCAGAATATTAATTTTAAGTCTCACAGTGGGTGCTATCTTACAGTGTCCCCTGGGTGCCTGAATGCCAGGGGTTTTCACCACACTGAGAGAAAACCTATATATTGTTCTTTTTCAAGCAGCTTTCAGTGGTCTTGTGTGTTCATTGTGCCAAATGGGCCAAAGAGCATGAGTATTATATTCCTTCTGCCCATCTGTATTTGCCATCTATAACATCAAATCAACACTAGCATCCTAACTCTATTCTTGGCCTCCGTGCATTGGCCTCCTTTGAGTCTGCGACTCCTCCCAAAAGCATTAGTGTGATCTAGCTTTACCATATATTTTGTAAATACAACACTGCCATATTATCCCCATACCGCAAATTTGTTAGCCAACAGTCATCTATTTATGCATCCAGGTAATTGGAACTACATTAGCATACATTTGGAGGCCTGATTATACCCATACACATAATGTACATATATCAAATCTCCATATATGAAATACATGTACATATGAAATAAAAATACATATTTAAAAATTATATATGAAACCTTTAAGAAATTGGAACAATTTTATATATTGACATATATGTCTTACCCATATAAATATGTATGTTTATGTATGTATTCTTATATTGTAGACATGTAAATGAATATATATTCATCCCAAAGTCTGTGAATATATGTTGATATTATATACACTGGGTTCCAAAAGTCTGAGACCACACAAGTAGACATGTTTAAAATGAATGAGAAATTAATAAGAAAAACATATATAACCATAGAGAATTGTTATAGGCGTGTTGTTTTAATAAACTTGTATATATTAATGAAATATATATCATTAACATATATGGTCACAACATGTTACACCATATAGAACTTCATATTTCTAATATATGTATTACAAGTGACATACAGTATATGGCAGCATCCCTCTTGATATAGGGACATATATGAGATATATTTCTGTATGGGTATCCATTCACTCTCCTTGTAGCTGTGTGTTGGTGTCCTAGCTAGTTGCTGAATTCTTTGTCTGCCTACCTTTTGGTGCTGGATAGGTAGAATACAGCGGGTTTATCAGAGACAGCAAAAGCTGCCTGTATGGCAGGTTATGGAACAATAAATTTGCAGGCCACAAATTGTTACCAAAATGATGAACTAAACTATGCTAAAACTTACTGTAGAGCTGAGAGGAAGTGCAGAATTGGTTAATTTTCCATTGTGGGTTTTCCATTTTTAAGCAACACCAACATTAGACATTGTGACATTATGCATTGTTGATGTAAAAATTTTGATAAGTGCAGCTTTAATCTTCATACATACATTTAATTGCCATGTTTTATTGGAATTGTCATTGGATTTATTTTATCAGTATAAATACTTTAAGGTTACTGTTAGTACAATCCTAGTTGTATAACAGTCCCATCCTTGTATTTCTTTTTCTTGTATATGTTTGTAATTACCAATTTTTTGCGATTACACCCCCAGCCAACAGGAGAAAGGGGATCTCCTTTTGAATTGCTTCTCTTGAGGTTTTCTTCCATCACTCATGGTCATTATTGCTAGCCTTGGGCTGGATCAGGACTCAATGCTGTTGTGTGCCTAAAAGCACACTTTAGCCATTGCACAGTGTATGATATTAGGCTATAAATATAACCGTGACTTAACTTAAATTTGGATGGTTTTACAAACATACTTATTTCCATAAAGTTGTTTTTTCTGCTATGAGGCTGAACTACATGAAATATTCTTCAGAAGTTAAAAACGTCAATGGTTAAGGTTTTACATTTTATGGGGTGTAATTATCTCTGTCACAGAAAAAGTAACTCTGCTAACTCAGCAGTCAAGCAACAAATTGTTTCCCTCCGTGGATGTACACATGGGCCATTTTGAAAAGAAATCTATCCTTGGTTGTGATACAGTTCACTCAGGCAGATCCCACCTACAGAAAGGTGCCACAGGACCAAAGCCAACAGAAGTGCAGTCGTGTGCAAACACATCATGGCCTGTGTCTTTCATCTTTTGTATGTACTGTATTTCAGTTGTTTATGTGTGCAGTTGCTGTGACCCAGCTGATTGGTAAGGTCCCATTCTGCTGCTATATTTCCCTCCAAGCAGCGAGACTTTCACTCTTTTTGAGTGTCAACTACCAATTTTATATAAGTCAAGGCCATTAACCCTCAGCAGAGTTTGTTTCATGATATGTCCCTGTGTGGGCAATGCAAATACACTTGAATTTCACAGTTTTTGTGTGAGCATAAGAAAACAAATGTGTTTATATACGAGCTTGTCAGTGTGTTTGCTTCTGTGTTTGCCTGGAAGTCACAGGGTACATGTTTGTTTGTGTGTACAAACAGTTTGTCCGTATTGATTCCGTCTTTCGCATCATGTCAGTGGTTGTGCATTCTTCCACACAGTTTGTCCCTGTAACTACAGTATTGTACATATTACACTTTGTGGATGGTTATTAAACTCATTTGTAAGTAGAAGGAAAAAGGTAAGTTAAAAAAAAATAACATTTTCTTTAAGTCCAATATTCTCAAACGACCTACATGTTTTTTTGTTTTTTTTTTCAGGTATGGTTTTATGGCTAAGATTAGAATTGGGTTCAAGTTAAGGTTTGCAAGTTCATTATGTCAGTGAGGGTTCTAACGAGTACATAGGTTAGGGTTAGGCTGTGTGTGTGTGTGTGTGTGTGTGTGTGTGTGTCCTGTTGTTGGGATAACACATTACCAGGCCTCCAAATGTATGCTACCTGTAAACTGTCACTTTCCATCAGGGGACAGGAAAACTTGAGTTAATAAAAGTAAATAAGTTAGAGTTGGGGTTAAAGATAAGAATATAGTCAATATGTCCTGACAAGAAAAGGGCGGGGTGGGGTGTATATATATATATATATATATATATATATATATATATATATACATACACACAGTATATAACCTGCTGCCTTCACTGTGCTTTTCAAGCCTTATTGTATCCGACCCTTTCAGGAGCACTCAGCATTTTACTTTGAACATATTCCTTTTGAACATGATCCTTTTATGATTACGTTGAGCCCTTGGGCAGTTCCACTAACATGGTAAACTTTGTTGGTATCAGATTCAAGCATAAGATTATTTATACATAATCCCTGTGCACTGACAATGAACTTGCAGAAAATGAATGAGATTCAATTCCAACACCTTATCTGGTATTTATGTAAATTTAGTGTTATATCTGTTTTGGAAAAGGCTGTTTCTCGCTCCAAGACAATTATTATATAAGTAAAAAGCGCTGTTTTATCACAGTAGTGTACACTGTGTCCATTAAATTATTACTCATGCGGAATACAAAATGATGTGAAAGTCATCCCTGGAAGCAGCTGAAGACAGAGTTATCCACCAGTGCAAACAGCATTAATAGAACTGTTTTACTTTTATTTAAAATTCCGTTTTAGATCGCCCTGTCAAACAAAGTGATGCTGCATACATAATCTAGTGCAACAGGTAAAACCATCCCTCACCACAAAGCTTTTTAAAGTGATGTACACGATTTAGCACCATTTTGTATTATGCTCTCAAAATTACTTTGATCTGTAGCCTAGTCCTATAGCTACAACTAGTCCTATAGTTGGGTTAAATATTTATTGAAAAAAGATTTTAAAAAAAAAGATTTGAGACATGAAGGTGAACATGGATTGGAAGAGGAAATCAGTGACAGATTACTGATTGTATGAACAAAGTTGTCCAGTGGCGAAGGTTTGTATTTCGGATAGGGTTTGCAGGAAAAGATAGTAAAAATCCATAAACACTTAAAACCTTTGAGTGATGAGTACTGTTATATGCCACTTCAGATTATCATGGAGATTACACTGTGATTGCATAAATCCATATCGCATGTGAATTTGTGATGTTTTAATGCAAATTAACTGCAATTTTAATAGTGTTGTAATAACCCATCCATCCACCATCTCCATTGCTATAACTCATGCCATTAAATTGTGTCCTTAATCACACAATGTAAACACCATGCTGTCTTCAAGCATGTTTATTTATAATCCAGGGATTCTTTTATTTTAATCTGATTGCACAGCATTTTTCCTCTTCCATTAAAACCAAATAAAACATCCCTTTACAAGATATCGGCCTAGCTTAATGCTATTATTAGCCTGTTTCAAAAAAGAGACAGATTTTCTTTAAGGTAATAATGCTGAGGGTACTCATGAAATCAGACCATGTTTTGGATACAGTACCATTCATGGCCTGTATCTTTTCAACTAGAGCCATTCAGTGTATTTACATACTGTAATTACCTCTATAGGTAGATTTCATTGTTACTTGTCCACCACCCCTGCACCAGATTTAAATTCCCTTTACATGCACAAGGGTTTCACAGGAAACAATGCACAGGCCTACGTACAGTATAATCCAGCATTAATGTTGATAATTTTATCTCGTCCCATTGTTTCCTGTTCTCCCTCTGAATACAGCATCAGAGCTGAACTAAGTTACTGCAAATGAGTCTTACCACTGCCGCTTCATGTTAAAAGTGCTCAACTGATGAAACTGTCTGTTTGACTGCACTGTAAACTGATAAACTAGTTGTTGTTTTGTATTATATATGAAAACTGAAGTTACAATCTGAAAGCTTAACTACGAGTTGAAAGTAAAATCCTCCGTTACCTGGTTCTGCCACTATCATTATAATTTTGAATAATTGTATTATGTTTAATTATTTTCCATATAGGCTACTAAATGTTGAGAGGAATTATTATTTTTATTTTATTATCACTGTCTGGGATATGTCAGTGATTAGCAACAACAGGGATTTTGATGCATAATAACTTTTTGTGCATGGTCGAATCATAGATGTATTATAGATATAAGAAGATTTTGGCCACTTGAGATACTGGCACTTCCATTTTGTAAGACGAGCATTCTCCTCTCCATTTGCAGGGGAGATATTTTTACTAGCTGCTACTACTAGCAACTTTGCGGACCGAGGTTAGCCTTTCTGTGTAGCTAACTATGGCAACAGCGGACAACTGTAGAACTGCAGTATCGAAAGATGGCCGCCACAAGCTAGAGGTCACCAGACCACCATGGCTGTAGCAGCAAAGTCCCTGAATGTATTGTAATGGTCAAGGATGAGATTTATTGCATATGAATTTAACTTCTTATTTGGGAGAAGAAGAATGTGTTATTTCTTCTTTCAAAAGTTATATAGTCTCACATAAACTCATACAATACCACAAGTGTGTATTTCTAATGTTGTCTTTTAGAAAAACAGAAACCTGAGGGATAAACAAGAAAAATATTTGATTTCTGTTCCTTAATTACATGTTGAATATGAGACTTAAATGTTCAAAAGGGGCATATTTCTCTCATAATATCATCTTTACACAAGTAAACAAGAGAGAGGACATAAAGAGAATCAGTTGCTTTGGCTTTTACCTCATTTCTTACTTATAGCCTACAAACAACAGACAACAACAAACATTTAACTTGGTTGCTTTTAAAATATTCTGCCGGAAAACAGGATGAATGGAAACTCTTTGGTAAATCTAATTTTGTGTGGGTTGAGAGAGACTCTGGGTGGGGGGGAAATCTGATTAGAGCCTCTTTTTATGAAACAGGTTGTTTTACCCCAGCTAACCTCACTGGCATTTTTCAGAGGCAAAGTTTGTGGACTCAAAGTTTGCCTGTACAGACTCACTAACTGAGCCTTATTTAGTGATAATGGCTTAAAATTTGCTCATAAATTCACTCCAGAAAGTCCAGAAGGTCTGCATACTATTCAGCCTCACCGGAGGGGCAGAAAGAGCTGATGGCTATCATCAAAACAATTTTAAATTGGATCCCCTGTGGAAAGATCAGGTCTTTCTCATTGAACTCTGAGCACAAATATCAGAGGGCAGCAGAATCATTTTCCATCCCGTGACACAAATTGGGCTGACTTCAATAGTTGATGCAAGCTGAAATGTGGGGATTGTTGTCCAAAGGGCTGTTCATCTGGTAATGATGGGCAATTATACTGATGCTTAGAATGAAAGCTTGGCAGCTTCAGTGTCATAATGGTGCTTCACATGCAAAATAAGAGATCCAAAGCTTCAAAAAGCAGCAGCAGTGTTTTCCTGGATGTTACTGTGATGTTTTTATTGTTTTTATGGCTAGAACCATTTGTTGGTATATTGATCATTTTAGTGGCAAGTCTTCATGCTAATTAAATATCCTATATTTCTTTTTTTTTATATACTCAACACAAATTGAAACTAGCATTGTATCCAATGAACCACTGACCTCAGTTTTATGTGACAAAACAATAGTGACATTATATAACAAAGTATGATGCATGGAGTTGTAAGAAAAAGAATGGCTGTTTTAAAAAAATGTCTTTCTGTTGAAATACAACCTGAGAGTTCATATGTTGAACAAGGCCATAATTGCTGAAGCAATTTGTTCCTACATTTATTTTTCTATTGCATGTGTTTCTATATATATATAAAGCTTTAGCCTTTTGAATTATTGCAGTAGTTTCATTATCACAACACTGCAAGAACTGTACCCATTGTTAAACAGGGATGCCTGGATAATGAATTCTTTGTGCAGTCAAGCCTGTCAGCAGCCATTTAAATTGCTTCGTGATCAGCTTTCCCCATTGACTATGACAGAACTTTCATTCCAAAATGTGAAGAGTCCAAAAAAAAAAAAAAAGGTCCAAAAATTGTGAATATCTTCCAGCAGAAAATTAGGATTTGTCACCTCATTCATATGCAAGTTTGTTCAAATGAAACAATTTTATCTGACAGTAACACATTAATTATTGCAATAATCATTTACCAGGGCAGAAATCAGTTTTAAGGTTTCTTCAATATTGAAGAGTTTAGTCATTGGAACAATGCTCTGGTCCACCCTTCTGGCATAAATTGTAACTACAAGATGTGAAAATTTACATTTCAATATTAATTCAATATTGTTGAATTTATATGCTTATTTTATTATCATTGCTATTATATCAGTGTGGCTGCAGTTCCACATTCATTCATGGAGTTCCTTTAATTTCCACATTCTCAACCCTGTCCAGTTTATGTGCTGTGTCCATGATCAATCCATTTATCAGGGAATTTGTCCTTAAAGGATGTTTTTAAAGTGTAGAATGAGCCACAAGTACAGATATGAAGGTCAGCTGGTGGAAGTTAGATAATTTCCTGTCAAACACTTGTGTACAAGTGAGACTTTCAGCAACTCTGAGTTATATGAAATGGAAATGTGGAAAGCCTCTGTGAATAATGAATGAAGCACCCTGAATGATGGGTAGAAAGAAAACTCATGGCAGCACCCACTTCCTTCATCAAGTCACTGGATCAATAAACATTAGTTTGCATGGCGATAAATAATCTCAAATTTGAAACATGCGTGATCATAAATAATAATAGGGAATAAATTTAATCTGTATATTTAAATTACTGTGAGGCAGAGATGTCATGTACAAAAGTTTTATTACATTTTTCACAGATTGTAAAATCATTTGAATTAATCAGTTATTTATATATTAAACATTTTAAAAACAGAAAAAAAAAAAAAAATGTGCCCCCTCATCACACAACCAAGCCAAACCATCACTTGAGCTGAGGTCACTACAGCAGTCGCTCTACATGACCAATTACTCCTTTTATAACAGCCTGAGGAATGCAGTACTATTGCATTATAGCTAATTCAACCTGAGCTCAACATCCCATTCAATACCATGCATTAGCTAATGAGCTTTAGCTGCTGACTACAGCTGCAGAACAGTAACAGATCTTACACCGGAGACTGACTCAGATGTCCTGTAGAAATAAATTCACTGACAGTGTTTCTGGAGGTCCTGGATTTAATGGCCCTGCTAAATTAATGACATCATACACGAAAAAAGGCATTTGTTAAAGCTAGGCACCTATTCCAGGGACAAGGTGAATGAGGCCCAATTAAGACAATAGTTCCATTTGAGATTAGAAAATGAAAAATCAGTGATTTAAAAAATCTTAATTATAAATAGACATTAGAGTTAGGAATCAGAAAAAATAAAAGACCATGAGAGAGTAAGTACCAGAAACTGTAAAAAAAAAAAAAAATTATAATAACAGCACTGTAATAAAGTATGAATTGGCAGTAATCAGATGCACTGGGTATTTCAACATCTTGAAAATACAAAACATAAAAAAAAAAAAAAAAAGGAAAACGTCCTCCAGCAGACAATTAAATGACATGCTGTAATGCACTTGGATGGATCTCGTCAAATGGAGTTGACCTGCTTTACGAAATGATAATAAAGTAGCTCCAGACGTTGGGTTCAGTTTCTGCAGTCAGACGCTGAACCTTCACCTGCTCATTAGTTCTACGTCACTGTGGGAAAACAGTCAGCTTAATTTAATTGTCAAAGTCTTCCTTCCATAGCTGCTTTTTATATCACATTCAACCGTCAGTTTGGCCACTCTGTTGCACATAAGTGTAACATCAGCCTCAGTTATGAGGTGGGGGAAAAAAAACCCCAGATACTAAAAGGCCAATTTTGTTTCAATACTGAGGTTATTAGCCAGCTGTGACAGGCCTGTAGCTTGTGTAAACTGTATGTATTTAGTGAAGCTTTTTAACTGCTTCACTAAGAACCACTTGCAAGACTGTGTGGCTTGTTGAGCTTGGAAAGTTTCATCCATCAAGTTAGAAAACAGGAGTTTAGGAGAAACATTCAGTAACTACTATTCTCTCCCTAATCACATACAACTCTGGACCTCAAAGGCCTTTAACCCTCTTCATATTTGTGCGGTGCTTTACAACCTTTATCCAAAAACACTATCAAAAAAAAAAAAAGAAAATGGAAGAAAAAAAAATGACCAGATGCTCAGAGTTCGTTCAGTCCAACATTTGATGTCCTAAAGTCCTTCTGGCTGAAAACGAGGCAGGCCTCAGTGTCAGTAACATAGCCCTCAAGAGAGTTACAGTAAGAGGCGACCTCACATGACATGTTTGTGGGGATCCTTATGTTAGACACCGATGGCAATGTTTCCATATAAAAACTTTACAGTGACCACCATGTCCGTTTTTCTCTGTGGCACGGTGAGCTCACGGTGGGCGTCTGTGATAAAGCAGCAGCAGCAGCACCAGTGCCGTCGCTACCTGGATGCATCAGGGATGATTCTCTTAAACCAGCGGCCCACGGCTACGTCTACTCTCAACACTAATGTGACCCCGATCAGCAGAGACACGCTGCTCACCAGGAACCCTGAGGCCTCAAACATTAACCTGAAAGGAGAAAAAAACCCTTTGAAATCTGTATTTTTCAAAAAAAAAGTGACACAATACTAGCAGCAAATATTTTTCAGAATTAAAATTGTTTGGAAACAATCTATATCAGTATTCATGCAACTGAAAAAAACAAACACAATAACGTTTCAAAAAAGATAAGAATTCCGGATGTATATTCCACAGTGTAAAAGTCCTGTATTCACCAATGTAAATTCACTGAACTGTGAGTTATACTGCGTTCATATCCTCAGTGAGTTTGTGTGAGATGGAAAATCCATTCAGGCACTTACTTGGGTGCGAAAACCTTCCACACCATTAGGTGTCTCCTGAGGATAGCAGCTGCACAGACTGAAGCAAAGACCTGTGATAGAGCAGAGGAACTGAGTGCTGTGATGTGATACACATTGAAAGAGTGGAACTGAGCCAAAGACATAAAAAAAAAAAAAACAATAGAATAAAAACTGAACATCACAGAAAAATTTGACTTTGTCCCAACTCATAGATTGATAATTTGAACTAGACATTTTAATTTGATGACCAAACACACAATAACAGATGACAATTGTGCCACTGCAATGTGTTTAATTACACAGCCTGAGACATCTCTTGGTCTATGGTCGCACCTGTGCTCCGTGAATAAAGAGGTAGCGTGTTGAGAGTTGTAGGAGAGCAGAACTGAACTGCTGGGGGTTTTCTCTCAGTCTCATCTCCATCACAGCGTCCTCGCCTTCTTCCCCACAAGCTCTTCCTCCTCTGCTGCCACGTACCTCGCACACCAGGGGCCAGAACAGCAGCAAGGGACAACCCACTGACGACAATCAGACATGGACACAGAGGGACATATTACGACACTCGTATTGAGACAAAATGTTAACCCACGATGACATTTTTTATGATTTCAACTTTACACCAAATAGAAATTTAAATGTTCTCTAACATGAAGTTAAAAGTGAAATTTTTATCTGTAAATCAGTTAAATTTATACTGACAGGCTATTATTTTATTTATTTATTTTTTTAATAAATAACGAGTATGCATTGCTTTTATTTTTAATAAGTAGTCACAATAATAAAGGCATTTTAACTTTGGTACTTTAATTTGTATTCCAGTTCTGTGTTGTATTGCACTTTGTCTTATGTCCCAGCAGAATCCTTTTACTTTTGCAGATGCAACCATCTTTTTCCTATTTCCATCATCCACTTAATAAAAGATCATGATTGATGAATTGTATTAAACTCACTAGCAGCTTTGTTTTGTCATTTGTCTGGTAAACTACCTGCAAACAGGATGTGTGAAGCAAATGTGTTGAGGGTAACCAGTGAGGCGGGCAGTATGGTGCCTGTGTGTCCATCAGGGAATCCCACAAAGGCAGCGCCCCACTGGATGGAGGGGAAGGTGGGAAGGTGACCTGTGGCATGGAAGAACTGGGTGGCAGCCAGGGACCACATCACTATTGGAGTCCAGGGCACATTAAAGCCGCCTGAGGAAACAATGAGTAAAAGGTTAAAGAACAAGGAGCATGTCAATACTAATAATTGTTGTGACTGAAAAAGAGGCAAAGGAAGCGCAAAACAAAAGATGTGTGATTTTGAATATCTTACCAGTATATGTCCCATGTAGGCCACTGAGGGTAGTGGAGGAGGCCTGAATGTGTAACAGGGCTCCCATTTCTAGCAGCAGCAGAAGGAAAGACAGAGCCATGCCCTCTGGGTGCAGCAGCAGCAAACCAATTCCCAGCAGGCCGCAGAACAGCAGCAACGGGGCAGAGTATACAGTTCCAAGCCCGTAAGCCTCCACTGCAGGCCCGCTGTCCACCTCGCTGCCCCTGCTCAGCTCTCCATCGTCCAGGGAACGACGCATGCGCTGGTAGATCTGGGGGATGAGGTGGTGCAGTTCGGCTTGGGGGCTGATGCCGGTGCTGGCTCGGTAGCGGGGCGGGGGTAGGGAAGAACCTCTGGCTGTAGCTGCAGCCCTGGTCTTCACGAACACAGTGAGAGGGTCTAGCCAGATCAGAAACAGCCCCAGCCCCAAGAGACAGAAGGCGGCCCTGGGGAGGGCCAGCTGGGCCAGGCTGATCAGCTCGGCCAGATTCCTGAAGCTGTCCTCCGGAGTGGCACTAACAGCCCAGTGGAGCCCCAGGCAGACAGACAGCAGTGGTAAGATCCAGCGGGCTGTGAACACTGTCCCACCTGAGGAGTTGAGGTTACCATAGTGACGGAGGCAACGTCTCAAGAGATATGTCCACAAGCCCAGGGAGAAGATAGAGAGGATGTAGTGGATGTTCTTCAGCTGGCTGTCCTGCAATCGAGAGAGAGGAGAGAGGAACGGCGATGGCTGACAGGAGCCCTGCTCTTCCCGACAGCCGTGAAAAGACAGGGAGAGGTAGAGGCTGCCAACAAGGAGTCCTACACAGGTCAGCAGGGTGCTGCTTTCTTTCCTCACAGTCGATGGAGACAGGGCTGGGGAAGGCAGAAGCCCAGCTGACTTCAGAGGGTCATGGCTGGGGGGTAGAAGTAGGCCGTCCCAGTTGAGATGGATAGGAATATAGAGAGCCAGAGAGAACATGAGAAAGGTCACTACCCGGCCTTCAGCAATCACGTAGCTATCTGAGAGCAGGGAGGCACAACGGAGAAGTGGAACCACAAGAGGGGGAATGAGGAGATGACGTGGGGTCAGCCAGTGCGAACACTTTGGAGCTTTAGAGCCATTCTTTGCCACTGCACTGGGTCTAGATCGACAAGCTGTCCAGAGCAAGAGAAGTTCAGAGCTGAGGGCAGCAGCTGCCACGCACCAAGCTACCTCGATGTAGCCCTGCGTGAGCAACTGACCCGCAACCGTACAACCCCCCGCTGTTAGTGCCACGGCAACTGGAGCCTTCAGTCCAGGACCATTCTCCCTGATCAGCACCACGGACAGCTCAGACAGGATGAAACACATCAAGCAGGCAAACGCCAGGATGGCTAAACCTGCTGCCATCTTGAAAGGGTTGAATCGAGCCCAGGTAGCTCGGCAGGTGTCTCTAACAGAGGTGAGGTAGGCCTGCAGCGAGGCAGCCAGCTCTGGGGAGGGTGACCGACCCTCTCTAATTGTGGTAAGGTACTCATAAGAGAGACGGGTGAATTCATCCTTCAGCTGAGAGAGGCTCTCTGGTGGGATGTCTTTGGCCATGCCAGAGTATGTCTCCAGGAAACGGTTTACCTTCAGAAACACAACGGTGACATGAGGTGAAAAAACACCTAAAACCCACAATTAAAAGAACATGCTGCAGGATATGTGAAGTCTGAAGTTTTTTTTTTTTCTGTATGGAAACACTCCTAACTGAGCAGACTACCTGTTTTGCATTGATCCACAGTGCCTCCAGCTGGCTGAGACCTCCAACTGCACCTTCCGTCTGCCCATGGGGAGGGAATAAAGGCAAGAGAACCTGCCCGACGCTGCTGTACGGGATGGGAACTCCCAGCAGCAGAGCCAGGGTTGGCACCAGGTCAGTCTGGGGCACCACATCCTGTTCACTCTACAAACATGAGAAAATAAAAGCCTGCCATGTCAGTTTACTACTCCATTTATCTGTGTTTCAAAAGGCTGCAGTGTAATGAGAAATTTGCACAATTTTTCATGTGTGACTTAAAAGGAGCAGCTCTGATGCTCTGAGATGTCTGATATGCAATGAGAAGATTTGCACAAAAAAACCCTGTCTCTGGTAGACAGCTCTACCCAGCATGTGGTAAACCGTTAGAGAGGCACATTAACATAAACTAAGAAAAGGAGGCTGGGAGATCAGTTAAATGTAATTAGTAAGTATTTCAATTTTGCCATGCTTGTTTAGAATAAAGTTTGGTATCAAAGAAACTGTCAAGTCCAAAAATATGGAATTAAATGTTTGGTCAGATTTGTGACTTTGTTTCCTTATTCTTTGATCAGACAGTTGCAGATTAATATTAAAACGTTGGCATTTTTACACTAAATTCTTTTAGCAAAGTTCTTGTAGTGCTGCTTGTTACCAGACCTAGTTAGAGCACCAGTAAAATATGCATAAAATAATCACAAAACAGAATTCACTTTCAACAGCAAAGGAAGATAACTGAAATTTTGTTTTCAGAAAATAAAAATCAACAGGTCAAGGTTAGTCTGTATTCTATAATTACTATTTGCAGAAACAAGCATCAACATATTTTTTGAACAACAAATAGCTAATTTCCCCAAAGTTGGTGTACTCCCTTAACTGCAAGCAGATTATGAATAAATGTCTTAATTAACTCAAGTGGTCAATTACCTCTGCAGTGACATTCATCGGTAAGATTGGTGGATTAACTCCCTCCTTGTAAAAAGAAAAGCTGATTGGTAAGTGAGTGTCTCAGCGTCTCATAGGGCGTCATGCCCAATAATGTCCCCTTTCATTATTAGTAGTGGTATTTTCTGTGTGCTCATGTAACGCGCAATTTTTCTACAATGTATTATTGCACTGCAATTATGGAAATCAGTGCTGAAGTTTACTTTGTCTAGTGTGAGATCCGTCTTTATCCCTGAAATGGCAGAGACCACCTGCCAGCATCAATTTAGCGGATTCAGGGAACTGCACAGCCGAGCATGAACAGAAATATTCATGCAAGGAATGGTGTGATGCTCCATGTTTGTGAGACAGCAAACGCTCCGGTGATTTGGAGAGACAAACATGACGTAAATGTGTATTTGCTGATAAAATAAAGACAAGCAAACACACAAACAGATAAGGGCAAATAGTTACGGGATCTTTCATGTTGTTCTGCTTCTTTATTTGCTCATTTGTGGACTGAGCTGATATGCCGCCGTTGTTCGACAGCATGTTCTTGTTCTGTGAGAGGGTTCAAGAGTCAAGTTTCTCGCTGCCAGCTGTGACTGAGCATATATGGAATATAATGAGTCTGTTCTGTGAACTTCCATCACTTTGTGCTTATCTCTCACTCTGCTCTGCATTTACTTTTAGTTAACTGGTTACTGGAATGTGCTTTTTAACAGAGACAGAGTGAAATCTGAAGTCAGTGGGACAACCAACCAAATTTAGTCTAACCAAGACATTTCAATTCAGCCTACTTTGATTTTTTTTTTCATTATCATTCTGCTTTTTATTATTTATTCAATTCTCAACCTTGAAAAATGATGTATTCCTGAATTGTATACATATTTATAATAGTAGTGATAACAGTAAATTATTTAATTAACATTAGGAATGGGCTAGAACAGGCTTATTTGTATTTTTTTTCAAGAGATCTATGATTTTATTGTGTGTACATTGTATGTGAAATTAGATTTTACACCATGTTTCTTTTTTATGTTTATCATCTTAATATCTTTTAATTAGATATAGACAACATGGGCAAATACTGTATAAAGAGCATTATGGAAAGCTCTTAAATGTGTGGGCTGAGTAACAATTAATGATTCATCCAAACTATTCCTTACATTTGTCTTTATCTTTTTCCTTACATACAGTAGATGCATAAACCAAATTCCTTGTGCCTGTATTTAAAATAATGAATTAACTCTTCCCTGAGCCTCTACACTTCAACAAACTTGTTTAAAATGCACAAAGGCTTTTCTTAAGACTGATTGGTTGGCTATGAGTATATGATCACAAAATAATTTTGAATGTCATTCTTTTGTATGACTATATTGATCAAATTAAAACTGACTGTGAAAAAGTTGGCTAGTTTACTGACCTTTGATGGGGGTCCCGGAAACAGAGGGGCAGGACTATAGAGGAAGATGGCAGCATCAGTCTCCTTCTGACTTTCTCCACCATGATCTCCAGTGTCCGTCATCCCATGATCTCCCATCACCACCAAGAGGGTGTCGTTCTGCAGACGGTCAATCACAGACCTGGAGGAAAAGGATGAATATGGTTTCAGGAAATATTCAAAGACAGTCATCTCACTTCCTTCCATTTTTTTCTATAAAAATGTATGAATTCTCAAATTCAAATCAGCTGATTTTAATTTTATATTGGTTGTTTTCACCAGCAGTGCTAATAATGGAAAATTCAAAAACATCCCAGCTAAGATTAACATAATAAAAACCTTTCATGTCATTCATAATAAGTCCTATTTCCATACTGTCCATGACTGTCTGGGTCAACGTTTTACAATATCAGTGTCACTATATGTGACCTGATTATCTGTAGTACTACAGGAACACTCTGACAGCACACGATAATGACAGCAGCTGGAGGATGCTGTGAAACAAACTGGTAGCAGCTGTACTGTTGTCTCACCTGATGACCCCATCCATCTGGGTGAGCTTGTCAGCCATGGCCGGGTGGTCGGGACCAAACCTGTGGCCACAGTGATCCACTCCAAGGAAATGAGCCACCAGGACATCCCAATCACCACCCATCACTGTCAGAACCAACACAAAGGGACAGATGGAGAGACATGAAGTGCAAACACAATACAGGCCTGGCCACAGTCTTCCATAAATAAGAAATGCCTCTAGTCCTAAGACTGTTTGCCTCAGGGCTGCCAAAATTGTTGTCTGACAGTTTTTTGACATTACCACTGGGGTGTGACAATGTGCAACATTTTTTTTTTTTTTTTTTTTAACGTCTCAGCATCAATTTAGTTGATTACAATAAAATAACAATGAAAACAAAAGGGCACCAAATTGTGTAAATGTACTTTACATATCATTAACATGCTAGGTGCTTATGGTATCGCATAGCTCTCCGGGCAGGTGTAAAACGTATGTTCTTATAGTTCCATAAAAGCATATTAAATAATACATACTGGTGGTGTAGAGGTGCTGGAGGATCCCATTGTCCACTGTATGCAGATCCTTGACATTGAAAGAGGGGAAGGGCAGAGAGCGGTAGAACTTCTTAGGAAAAAGATTCTCCCAAGTGTCATCGCCCATAAACACCACTCGCTTGCCTGTGTTAGGATACACACATTTAAAATTAACAAAATCAGACAGTGCCATTAGGTTATTCCATGACATTTTCACTTAAGTTATAAAACTTGGCAAAGCATATGAAAAATACAATTTAAAAAAACACGTCTGTGTGGCAATAAGACTCATTACATGCATATTTCACATTAAATTTGAGATGATACCTCCAGCATTTCTAGATTTCTAGACTAGAAAACATCTCAACTCTTCTATTTTAAAGTTCTATGTCTTATTTTCAGTTCGATTTGGTCAGTATTGTGATATATCAGGCTTTTGTGATATATTATAAATACACTAGCACCGCTGTCATAACAGATTCTCTTGTGATTGCAACAGTGGTTTATTATTCCCCTTTTACTCTTTTTCTGAGCCCTGGATTGCTCTGTGCTCTGGTAGCTCACCCAGAACCCAAAAGAGTTTATACAACAGCTGTTCTGGCAACACCTGTTCCAAAGTCATTCATTATTTTGTAGCTAGACCGTTGAAATGCTTGAAAGACACAGTACAGCAGCAGTTTTCAACACACACTGAGAACTGATAGACACTGTTTCCCCTCAGCTGTCAATAAACCTCTTTGAAAGCCCACTTTCCTCCTCAGTTCTACAAATAATATGATCTGTCATGCATGACTGTCTTATACCGTCTTATACGTATACACCTGTGTAATTACTCACCTACTTGAACAAACTGGTGGATGAGATTGTCCTCCAAGATGGCGCTGGACGCAAAGTTATTACCTACATCCACAAACGTGGGCAAGGAGCCAGTGGTGAAGCCCTTGATCCTCTGCATGGTGGTTGTAGGCGGGTCAGCACGGAAGGGGTACAGCCGGCTGTGAGAAGGCCTGGATGAGGCTGTCTCCTCCAGCACAGGCAGCTTATTCTCGTATGGTCGGGGCGTCGTGTTGTTGGGGTCAAAACGGGCGAAGTCGATCTTAAGGGCGTCAATGATGAGGAGGACAGCCCTGCGGAAACGAGGCTGGACGCGGCAGAAGTCCACTGGCTCCTCTCCGGGCTGCAGTACGTCTCCGCAGGTGCTGGTCCTGTTCACCTCCAGCCTCACCAGCAGGAACCCACCCACGAACAGGTAAATGCCCACAAAGTACATGGCGCATATGCAGAGGAGCAGGGACAGCACTGGGAGCCCCTTCATCCTAAACACACAGCAGCACAGGTGAAATTCAGGCACACTTGTTCCACACCAAGGTAAAAAAGTCAAGGGAACAGTGGGTCTGTTAGTGTCACCTGCTACACGAGATGCTAATGCTGGCAACGTGTAACTTCACAGAGACCTCAAGTTTCACCTAAACCAGTAAACACGGCACGCGGTGTTCAGACGTGACAGGTAATATTAACTAGCTAACGTTAAGATGAGGGCACGGTTAACGTTACTAAGTTAACGCTGTTAGCCGCGGCTAGGTCGCCTCGCTCTTGTCACTGACCTTGTACAGTGTGGTTTTCGTCCTCTCTCGGCCGCAGGGTGAACGTGAATGTGTGTGTGTGTTAACAACACAGGGGCACAGGTATGTCAGGTAAACAGAGAACGACGTGACACCACCCTCACCTTCATTGGGACTCCGGTACAATGAGATTAGATGGCTGGTGACGGCTAGGAACTTGAGTGGGCATGGAACCCGGCGGAAATTCACGGCGGACGGTTTTCTTTGTAACACGGCGGAACTTGCTTCCCTGAACTCGGTATTCAGGCACAAATTGATCTCAGTCGTTGGATAGAAAAATATAAACATCAATTACAATATAATCGCAGAAATAGTATTTCTTCTTCTTTGGCTAAACCAAATCACGTATGAGGTCTATAAATCCTTAAAAATTAAGAAATTAAAGGAAGAACGTGTGGACAAGAATTGAATGTTTTGTCCGTGGTTAGTTTGCATGAATATACGTTTTTATACTTCTGATATTTAAATCAGTGATGTAAATGAATGAAGTATTGCCAATGTTACTGAAAAACTTTCAGTATTTGTGATAATTACGAAGCAATAAAGTCCAATGCAAATGAAACTACACACCTCAGATATTTATGTCTGTAAGGCAAAGTAGAGGGCTCAAAAACTATGCAAAGGGAGGGAGGAAGCAAAGATGTGTCACTGTCACTATTTCAAGAACACAAAAACTCATTCAAAAAAATCTAAAGATCTTTTGTTAAATAAGTAAACAGTAAGTAGATTCTAAGTGAAGTCTGTCCCATGTCCATTATGGTTATAGGTTCTTTAATCATTTTAAGCTACATTTAGTGTACTCTTGTCAAATGATAGTATGAAATCTGGCATTTTGTTTCTCTCCATCATGCCCCATGGAACAAACACTGGGATATTTGTACCACACCTGGATTACCACTGTGATTTTAAGTGGTAAATACATAATAAAAAATACAATATATTTAATGAAAAACACACCTAGTTAACCAACTTAACAACTTTATTTTATTATGCTGGGAGTTTTTTCTGCATAACATTTTCCACACATTACATTTAAAGAAGTCCAGTAGTTTCTCATGAGTCGTTTCACACCATTGTCTTCTAACATCACTGTATATTTTTTAAACAAGTGCTTCACAACATCCCTTTCCACCACATCTTAAACCTTCTAATGAAGTTTTATCACTTTGTGAGAGTCTCAAATGACACATACTCAGATGTGCCAATTTTATTTTGCATTATGTTCCATAAACCTGTTGTAAGTATGAAAGAAACCTATGAAATGACGAACTTGTTAGCTTTGCAGAGAACCTTGAAATTTAATAAATATACCCATAAGACATAAGAGGTGAATATAGCTATAAACAGGAACATTTGTTCCTAGGGCTGACTTTGTATACTAACTAATTATCAAGAGGGAATTATTTCTGAATCATTTTACACATTCTCAAGACTATTTCTCAAGCAACTATTGGTTTAGCTTTTTCAGGGAGATGTTTTAATCAAACACAGGCCAAATTGTGAATTAACTATGCTTTAACTAGACCTCCTACCATTCTGAGACATCCAGCCAGCCATCGAATGTAGTAACTCAAAAGGTGCTGGTCCCAAAGATGCAGAAAACAGCTGAAGAACTCACTGATCACTGGCACTGATTTCTGTAAACTAGCCACACTGAAAGCAGATGGTTGACCTGAGCTGACTGTGTTTACCGCATTAATTCTAATGAACCCACAGAACCTGAAAACAGATATTTGGGCCAGCCCAGGAGCACAGGTTGCAAAGAGGAGAAAATATTAAACATGATTGAATGTTTTATCAAATGTCAAATTATTGAAAGTAGTGCGGTTCTATTCAAAACCTTTAAAGTCACTGCTATGAGTATATTTGGCTGGAGGCTGGTGTTTATTTCCCAATCTGACAATAACTGAACAGTGAAGATTACAAATCCTTTTACCTAAAAACATGTGGTTTTGTGAAACCTTCAGTCACGCAGCAATGCCTTGGAGCCCCCGCCGACTGACACATAAACTGCCTCCTCTGGTTCTGTGTCATTTACTGCTTTGAGTTCATTTTGACTTCGACTGCTACTGAGTTGATTCCGATTGGTTCTGAAGCTCTTCACTCTTCTCCTCCAGCGCTTCTGTCTTGGCAACTGCTGGGCTCGTCTTTGCCAACGTGCTGTAAATGGTCATGGCCTGAGAAGCAGGAAAATGGCGACAGTCATTAACGTTACAACTGACGACAACAAAAGCAACAAAGATAATTCATCTAGATGCTGTTAACATATATCTTTCAGGACAATTCTATTAAAGTGGCCCTGTTCTGAACATGAACAAAAATAATAATGCATGTATAGATACCTGTGTGACCATTCCGCTGATGTCACCAGTATTAGAGGGCAGAAGGATGGTGTTGGACTCTTTGGCGAGGTTCGAGAAAGCAGACACATACTGCTCGGCCACACTTAGCGAGGCCGCTGCATTTCCATTCTGCTCAACGCACAAAGAACATCATCAAAATTAACCAAAATAAGACTGTGAGCAAGGTTATCGCATTAGAAAAACAAAAATTACTATTCACCTGCTCAGTCAGAGCCTCTGACAACAGACGGATGGCCTTTGCTTTTGCCTCAGCTTTGGCCCAGATAGCTTGGGCCTCACCTGGAAGGAACCAAGTATTTAATTGGCAACATATAATCTGTGTAATCATCTGCATTGTGTCAGTAATTCAAGTATTTTCAGCCCAACAACCTCAATTTAAAACCTCAGTTAGAGCAACAGATATGAGAGAAAAGAGCCATCCCTCTAAGCACAGTAACTGCAAACAAACCACAAAGATAAAAAAAAAAAAAAAAAAACTATATTGTGTAACTAAATGCACCTACCAGCCGCTTGATTGATCTGCTCTGCTTTTTCTCCCTCTGAGGCCAGGATCTGAGCTTGTTTACGACCCTCAGCGACATTAATGGCCGCTTCCCTCGTCCCCTCAGACTCCAGCACCGTGGCTCTCTTTTTACGCTCAGCCTCCACCTACACAGAGTGAATAAAATGTGTTTGTTAAAACTTTTTCTGTGATTAATGGGTCTCTCTAGCATTCACCGGCATAGTGCTGAATTTCAGAGTGGCCTGCAAAGGAAATCCAAACAGAATAAAGACCTGTTCTTTCAGAGTCAACATATTACCCTCACCTGCATCTGCATGGATTCTTTGACACGAGGTGGAACATGTATATCTTTGATTTCATAACGGAGGCAACGAATTCCCCACTCATCTGAAGCTTGATTGATGGAGTGGACGATGTTGGAATTTAGGGACTCCCTCTCCTTAAAAGAAAAAAAAAAAACATAATGAAATAAAATGCAAAAATCCCCACCACACATTTTATTTTAAGAATACAGTAACACTGCTAATATGAGATGCAGCAGTAGTTTGTTGTTACCCTGAACACTTTGTCCAGTGTGAGTTTGCCCAGTTCAGAACGCATGGTGGTCTGTGCCAATTGTGTGACGGCATATTCTGGATCCTCAACACCGTAACTGGCCTGGGAACAAACACAAGTGACTGAGAGATTAAAAAAAACAAACATTTATATCAATATTATCAGAGTATAGCAGTTCTCATTTTTCAAGCATACCTTAAAAGGGTCTAGGATCCTTAAGTAAAGCACTCCATCAATCTGTAGTGTTACATTATCTGTAAAAATAATGAAATTCACACTTTTATTAAATTTTGTCCCTCAGGCTAAACTGCATATTCCTCAAGAAAATGATGGATGATCCACAAAGAGAAGTTGCCATCACTCTCATCCTCCCGTGACAGAAGCATCGTGTTACTTACCTAGAGATACAGCAGACTGCTCCGGGACATCAATCACTATCTCTTTGAGACTTTGCACATAGCGAATTCGGTCAAGTAGGGGTATGAGGAAATTTAAACCCTAGAAGAAGTCAAGCAGAAAATATATGAGTTTTTGTACTTTGCAATATCAGAGTTTTGGTCATGATGAAAAACAAAGTAAAATTCAGCCTAAAATTCGTAATATTGTGATTTAAATAAGTCAATATTTCATCAGCAGGTGTTTCTATTAATATTGTCCACCCAATTTATATTAATGAGGGAAGGCTAAAGAACAGAATCATCTCTCCATATAATGCAATACAGTTCAGCAGCACCACAAAACACATCCTTGAATCTTGAAAAACAGTAAAAAAACTGAACATTATAATCTTCATGAAGGCTAATTTATTAAAGGGTTGTTGTATTGGACTACATTCATTTTAGCTAGGTGTGTCTAATAAACAGACAACTGAGAATATCTTATTTTTGCAAGAATGCCTTCTAATTAACTTGTATTTGGAGTATGGTAGGTATTGAGAATAATGGATGATACCGGCTCTAAGATCCGGTGGAAGCGACCCATCCTCTCAACCACCCAGGCTTCCTGTTGGGGCACAAACAGGATCACAGTGTTCATGGGCAAGCTGGATGCCCATCGCTGCTGTGCTGGTGTTACCCACAACCTTGGCGCAGTCCGCTGGGTTTGCTACAGAGACACACAATTACAACAATAAATGCCATCAGATTTGCAGAAAGTCAGCTTGATGAATAAATTCTACTGTAATAAATAAATCTATTGTTAAAACATGGTTTTCACACCCAAGTCCTGACTGCAAATGATGATGTCCCTTGTACATAATTTAAGGAGATGAGGTTGCAACTAGCTATTATTTTTTATTATTGATTCATTTTTCAATGATTCCTCATTCAGTAGTTTATTAAGAGTCAAGAAACAGTACAAAATGCCACTAACAATTTCCCAGAGCAAAATTTCTATTACGTACATCCTGAAAATCCAAAGAGATTCAATATACAGTGTCAAAAACCAGCATATTCTCACACTGGGGAAATTGAACGCAGCAGATATTTGGCATTTCAGCTTGACAAATATCTAACTCAATCTTTGAAATAAGTAAAACAAAATCTAAGATGAGTAAAACATGAATATCTCAAAACCTATGCCTGGAGTACTGTACCGTTTTTACTTTCAGTTTAGCTGATTTGCTTGCAACAGCATCCAACTGTGTGTATTATGTAGACGTTAACACTGTAAAGTTTAAACATAGTCTAATTTTCTTGCCAGAAGAAACAGTTAACATGTCAGTCAGAAGTCAGCTTAAAAGGTTTCTCTCTTGTTAACTTCATACGTGATACTCCTACCAGGATGTAGAGTGACATTTCGTGGATTATTAACACACTGCTGCACGCTGAATGACACTAAGTAACTAGCTAAAGAGCCGGAAATAAAATAACATTTTAATTTACCTGCAAAAGAGCCCCGCCGGCCCGACACAGCGTTCTTAACATCATTCAAATACAGTAAAGTGATAGTAAAAATAAGATTCAGCTTCTTAAACTGGACTCTGGGCAAAACTCTACACTCATGTGAGTGACCCTTGCCGATCAGGAAATGAAAGTTACATCACTGGTGCAACGCTGAAAAACTCCGCCAGTGCGAGCAACAAGAACCGAACGACTATCGTTCCGCTGGCTCAGTCATATCTACTGCTGCTACTGCTACTATGTAGGAATCATGTACAAATAACCAGGATACTTATATTTCATACCAACATCATAACATAACCCACACCAAAACATGTGGTGTGTCCTCAGTAGTTGTAGTTCCAGCAGTAGTAGTACAAGCTATTACAAGCAGTATCAAATTTCCTGAACCCAATGAAAAACAAGCTCAGAAAACCTTGAGGTCAACATAGTACAAATATGAAATGAAAACTCTGAATGTAAAATTACAGCCAGTTAAAATTACAAAAAATATTCATTTATTTATTTATTATTATTACTATTATTTTATAAAAATAGTAATATAACATTTTTAAAAATATACGTTCACTGAAGAGATGAAAATTTAGTTGCAAGAAACGTTGCAAGAAAACTAGTAGATATTAATTGTGAAATTGTGAAAAATTAACGGTTCTTCTTTTGGGTAAAAAATTATTTTATTTAATCAATTTGATTAATGGAAAACAATCAATAACTATTTACACGAAAACATGTTGTAAAGGCTTATGATTTCTTGATGTTCCATAATTCAGTGAAAAATAAGTAATTGGTGAGGCTTAGAATACACATACAACATATCGCAAAAATAAAATGATGAAATTTTCAAGTTTTTCCAAGGTCCCATCAATTTAATAGAACTTTTTACTCTTTTTTCAAGAGAATGGAATGGCCCTTTTGCTTGGGTTTTACATCCGCACAAATTAATGATATTTTTTTGCAGAATTATTACTAGAGATAGCCACCTGCAGACCTCACAAATACAAACTTTGATGCAAACAGAACCAACAAACAGGATAAAGGCTAATAATTATGTGGACCTTCTATATAGCTCTGAAATACCCATTGTTATTCAAGTTTTTATCTTAACCATTAAATAAATGGACCCAATGTAATGACTCACTAAATACACCAGGTGGTAATGTTGGTTTTGTTTTAGCTCTCCTGCACCTGTAGACCTTCAGAAAAGACCAAACTCACATTTAAATAACTCTAACCTTACTGTTATTTAGGGGCCCTTGGTTTATGTTATAGCTGTTCAACGGACACTTATGTGTCAGCTTAATTAAAATAACTATAAACAAATTAAAAAAATTATTAGCTGATAAATAATATTAATAATTGAGAAACTAAGAAATCAGTGGTCTAGTATGTTGCAGATACACTATGGATAATCAAAAACCATAAAATTGTTAACTTCTAGAAATAGGCCTACATTTTGTCTGGAAAAAAAAACATATGTTTACGTTTGAATAAAGGAGACCAATTATAAAGCCACAAGAGAAAAAAAAGAGTAAAAAGGACAAGTAATGAAACAACTCCAAGTCTCGCTCTTACAAAAAGTTCTAGGTCTTTAAGTCCGCTTTGGATCTGTCTGCGTCACCTGTTTCATCCGCCAACCTGTCCCTTTCAGCGATTGGTCGGTTTACTTTCAGTAACTCCTCCCTTTAGCGCAGCACCGCTTTTTGATTGGACAGATCAAACGACAATGACAGGTGCCTCGCCTCCGCCCTTCCCCTCTGTCACTGCCCTCAGGTTGTCGGTCAGTCTGAAAAACCTGTGATGAGAGTTATAATAATGGCGTGGCCGCGGCGGGGGGCTGCCGCTCTCTGCCCATGTCCGGCATCAGAAAACCACCTGTAAACATCGACGAAGAGTTTATCAGCGATTGGTTAAAGTAATTCAACGGACGTTATAATGTAACCGGACGGAGTAAATCTCCGCTGAGAGCCTGCTTTACAAACTGTGTCAAAGTATTGGATTTTCGCTGGAAGCGCTTTGCCATGTCGTTACTGTGTGTCAGAGGTAAGTTTTAGTCTGTTTTTTAAATTTCTTTACACGTTTTGAAACGACATTAAGCGTTAGTTTAACAGGTCAAACCTCAGTTTGTTGGATTCAATCTGATAATGTCAATGAAATCTTACAGAACAAGTTTTCTAGCAATAGGCACCCCCTCCCTCCTCAGGCAGTCACAATGATAGAAAAGTAGCTTGTGCATTTGTCCTGACGTGATTTTACGTTTAAATTCCCAGCCTCCTCATAAGGAGGATAATGAAAAACAAGAGACAGACTTGAGGTTGTGTTCCTAACTAGGATATGGCATGTTGGAGCTATTTTATTGGAGCAATGCACCAGCATCAGACCAGCTGTTTTAGCTTCACAGAGCCACCATTTGCTGGTTTATATTGACTTTGAGATATTACAAGAAATATGAACAAATACTAGCTGTGGGCATAATTTAAAGTCACTTCAGAATGATCCCAGTTCCCATTACAGGCCTAAATTGGAAGACAACTGACAAACTGATTTATAATATATATATTAAATGAAGGGTTATTGGATTTGTGAGTAATGTCAGTAGCCTGGTACAGAGCTCAAATTGGTGCAGGGGCATGGCATATGGGTCTCTGGGATCCTTGCTGTTAAATTCAGTGGATGACAAAATAACTGTCTTTTTAAGCTTTTGCTATCCCCTCACTGATATCTTTCCAACATTGGTGGTGTATAGGTAGACTTTTATTATACAGAGATCCACAATCGAATAAAATGTTTGTTTTTTAGACGGGTAACTTTTCTATCCTCAATTACAAAGGTAAATTAAATTAAATGTAAATCTTTTAGGAGCCCAAATGATAACAATATAATACGCTTTACCAACATTACAGTGACAGACACGTTTAAAACCTAAAATTATACTAAAGCAAATCAACATCAGGTTGGTTTAACACACACGCACGCACGCACGCAGACACACACACACACACACACATAATGTTGGAGAATCCTTCTCTGCTACAGCATCCTTTACAGAGGCAAAGCACATTATGCAATACCCAATTCTGTGACAACAAGACCAATGTCCAGCAATTTGGTCCAGTGCTGCCAGGAGGGAAGAGAGAGAGAGAGAGAGAGAGAGAGAGAGAGAGAGAGAGAGAGAGAGAGAGAGAGAGAGAGAGAGAGAGATGCTTCAAGCTCAAACCAAAGCTTTAGGCTTCTTTTCTTTTAACCACATACTTCATTTTTAAACAGTGCTTCATATAAAGATTTTAAACAGGGCATCAACTAAGGCTTGTTTACAATGCAAGACTTGAAATAAGGAATTTTTAAGGCACAAGATGATGATCGAGTAAAAGTTTTTGGTATCTGATACTGAAAATTGGGGAAAAAATTGATTATTAGGCTACTTAAAGTGAAGCACTGGCAACATATATCCATCCAGTTGTGTTCTCCCTGATAAATGTAGACAGGACATGATCATAAAAATTCAACATTAAAATACTGAATCAAAGAAAGAACATTTCAGGCGTTATTTCAAATGAATAAGTTGTGTGCTCATTTATCAAAGAAAGTCCAGTGCTATAAATAACATAATAACTGTCTTTATACCTTTAAGTCCCATTTCTAATCTATAGTTCCCTTTCCAGTAGTAGTTTGATTACCATATGACTCCTCTGTGGCTCTGTGCCAAATTGATGTTGTCCTTTACAGATATGATGCGTGAAATATCATCGAGCATTTGGGTCAAAAAGTGAGTTTTAAACTTTTGTTTGCTTTTGGGTTCAGAGTGGACTTCAAGTTGAAACTGCAACTAAAGCTACAGTAGGGTTTAAAACTTTTTTTGTTGTCTTAAAACGGAGAGTAAAGTGCTTTCCCCTCTCTAGTTGTTTTCCATCCTATCACCCCCCCCCCTTCCTTTTTTTTAATTTAAGTAAATTCTTTGATGGTAAAGACAGTCGGGATTTCAGGCGCCCTGTGTCATCACAGATCCACCAAATTCTGTTCAAATATCCTTCAGATCCCTCCACTAGGACCTGATTACACAATCAAGCAAACGCCTTCTGTCATGATCTTAAGTCTCTTTAATACCTTTCCAAATGTTATCAAAGTCTCTGTTGAGGAGTGACTGTCACAACCCTCATCTTTGTGTTACCCCCTCGTCCTCGTGGTAGTCGTATTAGCCTATCCTAGAGGTATTTTGCTCAGTCATGGTGCTTCTGGGTTGTGTGTCTGTGTCTATATATTCCTTCCGCCTGTGTTTCTGATTTCTGAATGTGCTGGTTGTTTTGTGCAGCAAACCTTTTTGGCAGTGGGTGCGTAATCCCACAAAACCTGCTGCTAAAATCATTGATAACCCGCCCTTATGCTGCTTGTAGTAAATTTGCATTGCAAGCTTTCTGGCTACTTCAGTGAGTCATTTAATTGGTGGCAAAGTAGCTTAAATGTCAGAAGAAAGAAAAAAAGAAATTATGAAAAATTAAAGATGATCTTGTTTTGTCTGACAGACTTTCCAAAGCCCAAAGATATTCAGTTTACAATCATTGAAGATGAAGATACCAACAAATATTCAAAGTAAAAAAGCTACGAGCAGAGATTTTTTTTCATAAAAATAAGTTAAAACAGTGAATCTATTATCAAAAACAATTGATTAGACTCATTTTTTTAATTGGCATATTGTTGCAGCTTTCAAGTTCTGTTTACAGGAAACAAGTGGCAAAATGTTAATCTGTACCATTTAAAGAAAAAAATAAATAAATGAAATTGTGCCATCACAACACATAAAGATTACAGTAGTTAGAATAAATGCTTGTAAAACTGGTGATTATCAAACCAACTTGCAGATTGTCACAGCTTTTGAAACTTTACACGTCTAATATTATATTTTGTAAAAATATTTTTAAATCATTAATATCTTTATTTTAAGATAGGCGTGGTGCCTCCACTATTAAACATTATGGGAAACCTTGGTTTATATATGAAAGTTAAAGACTGACCCAACCACATGTGGCACAAAAATCACTTTTGACACACTGTTAAATATGGGCAAAGTCAGATCATCACATCATTACGTCACGTCAGTCTTCATCACGTCATCATCACGCATATCTGTGGTGGTCAGCGTCCTCTTGGCAGCAGGAAGCACAACATCTTTTGGATCCATGAAATGTAAGGAAATCAGTTTAAAACTGCCTGCTCCTTCTAAAATAAAAATAAATCTAGGCATTTTTGTGTAAAACCTGGAAACAATGAGCCTCAGAAGTGATCCGGACATCAATACACCAAGCTGGGAAAGAGAAAAAAGCACCTCGCAGGGAAAAGGTCACAAAGAGGGAAGTCATTTTTGTACCACTTAATTCACAAAGTTCAGCCCAGTGGCTCTGGATGTTAAGAGTTATTGTACAAAATGGGACCTTTCACTATAGAGCTCACACATTGTCAATCTATTGATCAGAGTTATGGCAAATGAAAGCGTGTAGGAGTTATGCAGCTCATAGATGAAAGGGGAAAGGATGCTTGGGCGGGGGTTACGTGATTAGCGGATGTTGTGACTCATCCCCTGATAGCACAGCTTGGCAATGTTGCTTATTGATTGCCAGTCGAGAAGCTCCATCTCCATGGCGATGTCTTTACACAACAGCTAAGTGGTTGCCCTTACAAGTGGACATTTG